>NW_016690255.1:134935-143576 GCF_001604755.1 Lepidothrix coronata | reverse complement strand
TGTACAGACAGAGACAGAGTTGGGGTAAGAAACTGAAACCAAAAGACCCCAAACTCCTTGGAGACCCCTCACCTCCTAGAAGGAAGAGGTTAAGTGCAACATGCACTGCAGAGGAGCTGAAAAGCTCAGAGTCCTGGAAAGCTGGACCAGGACGGCCAAAGGAATGTGGAGAGGGTGACCTTGCCCCCCCCCACCACCACTGCTTGAGACAGAGCACAGGAGCTCTGGTAGAACCCTTGAGGCAAAGACTTTCAACTGAAAGCTGCCTGAGACGTTCTGACTCAGAGGTAAATCCCCTGAGGAAGGGACTTTCACGAAGATGCCCCTGCACTTCGTGATATGCCCATGGTGAAGCGAGTTTTGTCCCTGCTGGCAGTCCACGGGTGAGACCTTCGCTTGGAGTCGAAGGACGAGAGGGGTGAACGGAGACCCCCTTGTGTGTATTGAAAAGAGATCCAGCTACAACAATCCAGTTACAGCTGCCACATAGAAGAAGAGAACCTGCTGCCTATGAGACATTGCTGCTCTGAGACTGGAAAGGGATCTTTTTCCTTCTTCCCGCCTGGACTTTTATTTGGAGGGGAGAAGAGATTTTGATCCATTGTAAATACTTATGTCATGGTAGAGATAGTTAAGATCGTATATAATGTATTGTAGTGTTTATTTGTGCAGTCATTGTAATATATATTCCCTTTCCCCCATTTTGAGTCTCGTGTGGTGTCTGGAAAAAACCATCTCACATTGGGTTGAGATGTGGGAGGGGGCTTAGACTAGGGAATTGGATTTTGGGGCTCTCAAACCATGACAATGCCTCTCTCTGTTCTTTTGCAGACTTCAAACAGACAAACGGCTATTTTTAAATGTTCTTCACCTGTAAAAGGGCTTAACTCTATTTTCAACCTGAGCTGAAGAGGAAAAACAAATCTGCTGTGGCATATATATATGGTATATAGTATACAGTATGCATGTATGCATGTGTATATATATGGTGGGAAAAAGCACTAATCATTTTTCACGATTTCTAGAACTTTGTTTCTACATACAAATTTGAAAATGCTTAAAACCATTATATAAACAGAAAAGCAGTGAATCTGAGCCCCGTGGCTGAAATCTCTAAACTGTCACGATAGGTTCAGTGTAAGAGTCTGGACAGGTAAGTATAGGATGACAGCAGAAAGGTTGGTTGCTCTTGGAATAGAGCTCTCCTTGCACAACAGAAACAGTGAGTGAATTATTCTCTTCCTTTCTTTAAAACGTATTTGGTAGCAAGATAGATTTAGACACAAAAATCCTAAAAAAATATATAAAGCTCAAGATGTGGGGAAGAGATTTTTTTTAAATTTCATTTGGGAATAGCCAAACTCGGAGGCAGTCTATTTGCCTTCCTGTCTGATGGCCCGTATTCTTCACAGCACTCCTGAGGCTGCACTCTCACTGCATATAATTCCTTCCCGGTCCAGTCCTGTGTGCAGCATGTGGACTGCTCTCTGAGGGGAGGGGGATCTGACTTGGCTGGCAGTCAGAGCAGCAGGAGCAATTGCAGATGCTGCTATTTACACTATTTTCACATTCTGAAGAACAAAGAGCAGGAGGCTGCCAACAAATCTTAGAGGCTAAGCCTTTGCCCTACACGCGAGGCGCAGCCAATGAATGCCGGCAGAAACATGCAGTGCACCACTTTGTGAGATATTGCATCTCTGTTTTGGTGGAAATGCAGTCAAGATCACTCACCAAGAAAGCAAAGAAAGGCAAAAGGAGCTTCATTGCCCAGGAGTGTCAGCCTTCTCAGAGTACAAGGCTGAATGAAATATTTCTGTCTCACGTGAATGAGCCATTCCAGGTCTCGGGGATGACTAACCTTAAAAATTCATGGTTGTGGTGGTAACAAGGATAGATGTTTATCCACCGCTCTTTAATCTTAGCTAGGCATGAGCCCAAAACATGGTTCCTTGTATGAAGAAGCACTATTTCTGTACAAAAGCATTCAAGAGATTTGTGTTTTGTTGCTGTCCCTGGACAGGTTTTGCCCCTGTCCATGGGCTTCCCGTATGACCTCAGAGAAGTCTGTCAGGCTGAGGTTTTCAGTGAGATAAAAGAGTTAGGCTCTCAGTCTTCCTTAGAAATTCAAGGATACTTCAGGTTTCTCTGAAAAAGGTCCTCTGAAAAGCTCAAGATTGATCCTGTTGTGTGCCTTGCTTTTTTTTTTTTTCTCCTGGTCCTGTCTATTTGCCTTTCTTCTCCACTTATGAGGCAAACTGAGAATGTGTCTGACCGAATGCACAATGAGTGAGACTGTTATCTCCGTTGGAGCCCCTAGGTGTAAGACACATTAATAATAATAGTAATAATTGCTATTACTTATGACAGACATCTGTGTATCTGTAATACCTACACCTTGCACCTTTTATCATTAGAGTGTCAGAAAAACCAGATGATAACTTAAACTTGAGTTTATTAATGAGACTTTATTCAAGTGCTTTTTAATTATTTTTACCCATCCAAGTATATTTTTGTACATGGACAGACCTCCATTATCTTCTTTAAATATAGACTTGGATTCAAAATCAGGTGTAAACATTGAAATTCAGGTGAGTTTTGGTGATGGGCTTTTGGTTGGCTTCAATTTACCATTAGAGGACCTTTGCAAAGAAGCAAGCTGTAGGGATTCGGCATTGTTTCCCTAGCAAAGGAGAGAATTCACAGACTTAGGATAATTTCAGACCTAGTATTAATAATTATTCTTCCAGTCTTCTCCTCTGCTCCCCCTAGTAAAACTGAAACTGTGGCATTTAAAAAAAAAAGGAAATGTTACAATTTTCAGAAACTGGCGACTTGGAAGATCTCTCGTCTTCAGTCTTTCTGTATGCTAGCTGGGAGAAATCAGCAAAGAATAGTATCAGTGTCAGATCCTCCTGAATTGTGGGAAGATTCACAGAAATGTGAAAGAAAAACCAGTTTCAGATAAACAGCATATCTCAGGACATAAGCATGATGGAGTTTTAAACTCTGAGGGTACACAAATATTCATTCCAGAGGCATCTAATTCAGATGAATAAACAAAGTAGGTCTTCTCCATTACAGTAGCTGCCTAACACTAGCTCAGACTTGACTAGCAAATGCTTTCCCTGGGAACAGCCACAGGCTAATCCTGGATTTGTGTGCCCACAAGGAGTGAATATTGGCTATGCCTCTAGGGGACCCCTTTAGGTTTACTTTAATAAAAGAAAGAAATCTCAAGATTTGATGCAAAGAGCATATCCCAAATGGGCAGAAACACAGGCCTTTGGGCCTTGCACCTTGTGTAGTCTGTTCACTCTGTGCAAAAGGAGTGTAAAGTACTAGCAGAGCTGCATGCTGGTATTCTACACTAGCTTTTTACAGATGTTGCTGACAAGGTGCAAGGTACAAGATGACAGAGAATAGAGACCTTTTTGCTGTTGCTCAGACTCTACTGCTATTTAGCTAGTTTTGGGACAATTATTTTTCAAGGGGGAAAAGAAAGGAAGAAAAACCGAACCAAAACACTGCAAGAAATTACAAATTCTTACAAGTATAGTTTATATTCAGGTAGCAAATGTGTCTGTGAACCTCAAAGTACTTTTAAATGTGAATTAATTAAAGCCAGTGCAATATCTGAGAAGCAGGTATTATCACAGACATTAAAAAAGAGAGAAAACACCTTGCAAAGAAGTTAAGTGGTTCAGTTCTGATGCTCTGCCACATAGTGCAGGTAATAAACAAGGCTTTCTGATCACTAGTATGTATCAAAAATTGGGGGTGAGCTTCACTTAGGTTCTTATTCCCTGCATTCTGGGCAAACTGGAGAGTTATTGTAGACTTACACAAACACATGCAAACACATGCACTCATTCCCCTGGGGATGGTCTCAGGTAGGGGGCAGGCACTAGAAGTCTTTATTTCCAGATGACCACAAACTGTTTTATAAGCAGATATTCTGGTTGTTCTTGGCTATAAAGTCCTTTAGAAGAAGAAGAAAAATAAATCAAGTAAGACAACAAAAAGGGAAAAATTGGAAGAGCATTATTTCCAGAGCCATCCCCACCTGAAGGAAAGAATTCCTCTTCCAAAGCTTGTTGGTCTACCAGGAAACAAAATGTCTATAGATCGCATCTCCACTTGCACAATGTTCATAACACATATTTTCCCCCAAAACCTGAAGAAACCCAAGGCATACAGTAGTGGTAGGGCTATCTCTGTGCACTACCCAAGTAACAAGGTGGAAAGATGGTGCTGTGAGAATTAAAGGGCAGTCAGTGAGCAAGGGAGAGGAGGGGGTGAGTGTTTGTATAAATAAAGCTAGAGCAACATCTCCTATTTGACAGTGCTGTGACAGTACATACACTCTCATCTATACACAGGTACCTGTCGGAGCAGCTACTGTAACCATGTTGTAAAATATTCAATGACTCACTGTGAATAACTGTCTCATTTAGAAGAATAATCTGGTGACAAGACCAACATTGTTAAGTTGTGTCAACTTGTTAGGAAAGACATAAAACAAAAATACCACTAACATCCAAGGGCTGGAGGCAATGTCAATAATTTTTTGGAAATGAGCAGCTGGAGAAAAGTGAAGCTGGGCTCCAACAGCTTAGCACAAAGTCAGTTTGCAGAGAGGAATGCAGTAAATGAGACCAACTGTTTGAAAATCAGCACCATGCTGATTTACTGGGGTGAACTTACCATGGCAGAGATCCCCCTGCCTCAGATATGAGCAGATATCTGTCCTTGAGTAAGAGTTACTAAAGTCCCAGCTCTGCCATTCTGCACTGCTCACCTCCAACATTAAGGCATCTGCAAGAGCAAAGAGCAGGTTATCAACAGATAGTTTCTTGTCTGACCTCGTTCCCTGGGTTCCTGAGGCTAGGACACCCATTTGCAGTTTCAGGTGCTTATTGACATCTGTTGTACTGCATGAGATGAAATAAAGGGGGGATTGTGAGCCTCTTTCAGCTCTTCAGCCGTACTGCAGGTTGGATGGACACCTGCAAAGAGCAAAACATGGTGGCAGCATGGAGACTTCTAGGGTGGGAAAGTGACTCAAGAGTAACACGAAACATGATGTAATGTGACGTAATGTAACTAATATAATACAATATATTATATATAATATATACAATAAATACAATTATTATAATATAACAGAACATAATTCAATATGACATAATGAGATTCTCACTCACCTCCCAGTAAGAAATGAGATGCCTGCATGACAGGGTGTATGGAGAGTGACTAGGCCAGTAGGAAGGTGAGACAACAAGCTCTGGTCTAACTGGTTGCTTCTGCATCTGATTTGACTTCACTAATTGCCGTGGGTGGTTCAGGCCTTGCCCCTGCCAGCACTGGGACACATCTCTCCAATCTGCTGCTGCCTGCTGCTAGCTCATTTCTCTTTGTATGGCTGGTGCACAGGCTCTTGGCACACTGGCCAGCTCACACACCTCAGTAGCACCTTGTGATTAACAGGCAGAAGCACAAAGGCTCCTGGCATGCTGGCCAGCTTGTACAGCCCACTAGCCTTTGCTGTCCTGTGGCATCATGCAAAACCTGCTGAGAGGCCCAAGCTGTTTGCCAGAGAGACAAGAAGCAGAGCCAAAATGCCATAGACCATAGAGGAAATAGAAAAAAAAAGGAGACAGGTCAGGAGTCAAGGAATTTATTCTCCGTGATAGCTTTTAAATAATGATGCCTGAAGTAACCATATTAAGCAATTGGAGTCACAGTACAATTAAGAATCTAAGGAGTTCATCTAGTCTGCCTTCTTGCTCAAAGCAAGACCAACTTAAATGCTAGGTCAGGGTTGCCCAAGACATTGTCCAGCCACGTTCTGAATGTCTCCAAGGATGGAGGTTTTGCAGCTCTTGGGCAAATTGGGGCAGTGCTCGATCAGTCTCACCATGAAGAATTTTTACTGTGTGTTTCATTGGAATTTTCATTGCTGCTGCTTGATTCCATTGCCTTCAGTCCTTGCACTGGGAACAGTGTAGCTCCATCTCCTCTATAACTTTCGACAGGTAGTTAGTAGAGTTATCAAATAGATTCATCCCTCAATCCGGTGCCGTTCTCTCAGCCTCTCTTTATGTGACCTGGCAAGCCTAGCTGTTCTCTGCCAGACTTGCACCACATTGTCTATGTCTTTTTTGTGCAACTGAGCCACAAAATTGGGCACTACTCAGATAGTCTCTCGCAAGGGTTAAATAGCAGGGAAAAATAACTTCCTTTGAATTGCTAGCTACGCTCATCCTGTTACTGCTTGCCTCCACTGCTCTGATTCACATTGAACTTATCCACTAGGATTCACAGATGCCTTTTTGGAACTGCCCTGGCCAGTCACTTGCTCTCCTGTAGCATTGTAGTTTTTACAACCGTGATGCAACACTTTGCATTTGCCTCTTTTGAACTTCTTGAGGTTTCTGTAAATCCCTTTCTGTAGTCTGTTGATTTTCCCTCTGACTGAAAGCCCTGCTCCCAGTCTCCACTGGAAGCCTCCACCACCACAATCCCCTGCCCCAGTTTGGTGTCGTCCAGAATCTTAACAAAGGTTCATCCCACCCCATTCCATCACTTAGGTTGTTAATGATGACAGTAAAGAACACAGAGATCAGTATCAGTCCCTGAAGAATGCTACCAGCAACCATCCACCACCTGGTCTTCAAAACAGTGATTTTTTTTTTTTTTAAGCCTGGACAGTCTGGACAGTTTTTTACACACTGTGCTATCTTCCTTCCAGTCTATATCTTTCCATTTTGTCTACAGTGGCACTATGGAGACAGTGTCAAGGACCATGCTAAAGTTAGGGTAGATGACATCCACTGCTTTCCACTTATCTACCAAGCCAGTCATCTTAATGTAAAAGATAATAATTGTGCCTGTACTTCAGGCATAATTTGCCTTTGGAAAACCCCAGCATGTTGTTTCACTGTTTTGTTCCTCATGCACTTGGCAATGGGTGTTTGTGAGGTTTGATCCATGATCTTACTGGGGGCTGCCATGGATCTGACTGACTTGTAGTTTCCCAGAACTTCCTCCATTTCATTGATCTCCACAACTCTTAAAAAAGGAGAGAGCGAGCTTCCCCACAGGAAGACTGGCCTGTTCCCTCAGGAACGTCAGATGCCCAGCCGATCCCAGTGCTTTCTACTTGCCTGGTCCACAAAACTGGTTCATGGACTGATCTAGTTCTGCCATGGGCAGTACCTCACTCTACCAGGCACTGTTGCCATCCACAGGTACTTGGGAGCCCTGAGAGTGGACCTTACCAATTAACTCAGGCAAAGCAGACATCAAGCAATTGAGCCTTTCCCATGTCCTTTGTCACTAAGTAGGCCCCATGCATTACTCGGCAGGTCCATACTTTCTTTCTCTTTCTGATTGATCAGTTGTCACTTGTTGCACAGGAGAAGGACAGTGATGGAACAGTTCTCACCAAGGCAATTGTCACAACTCTCACCAAGGCAACTGGCACCAGCCTGGCTGCTCCATACTGCCAAAAAAAGGCAGAAGGAGACAGACACCCTTGCCCATCTGGGTGGGATGGGGAGTAAGAGAGTGCTTCCAAGGGGTCCCAAGTGGAAAATGTAAGCATATGACCAAGAGGTTGCCAGAAACCCATCCATGCTGGGAATATAGACAGAAATCTGAGTTCACCTTAGAAGACAATAAATGTCTTCTGGGAAAAGAAGCAGCAATCAACCCATTGATCTAACCGAGGCTTAAACAACCATAATTCAGCAAACTATTAAGACACCTATCTAGTTGTCCACTTAATAGAACTACCCTGGAAAATACCCATTCACTGAAGTTGAATAAGAATAAGTGCATTATAACTTACATTACTGCCAGTCGACAGATGGAGCAAGCTAAGATGAAACCCGGGCCATTATAATATAGTGATCTTTTTGTAATTTTTTTCTGTCTGAAACACGCATAACTTTTGAAGATGTAAATTCGTAAAACGTCATGCTTTATGTATTACATTTTTGGCATCTACTTTAGTTTTTAAGAATGGATGTTGTCTAATTATGCAGTGCAGCTTTGGATGAGAAAATATACTAAGTGTGCATTAAACAGACAACTTTAAATAATGGCACTTGTGCTAAGAAGTGTATTTTCTGGCAAGCAACTAATTTATAATGGTCATAGATATATGCATTAGTGTATGAAATGCTTGTCTTTATTTATTGATTTGAAGGGGCAGTATTATATTTTTGAATACGTCTTCTTTATTGGATCCTGTTTTAATCTGCAACAGACCTTGTTATATTTCATGTCTCGGGGTATTCATACCACCTGAAAAACAGACAATGAGAATAACTATACAATAAATAAAACGTCCCAATTAATACTGTGTGTTTAAAAAGACATAAGCATATAAAGTTCAGCTCTGTCCTTTTCTTCTGACTTTTTACCATGAGTCTTGGTTTGCTTTTAATGTGCATATCAGAGGTAAAGAGAATGATATTAAATGACCAAATTTACAGCGTTCTTAGTGCATAAACCACTACACTAGATCTTTCTAAGCCAATTTAATTTTTAGCTTTATTCTTGGCTTAATGCAATGTTTTAGTTCATTGCACTTTTTGGATGTGCAGAAGCAAAGATAATGTGTTACACTACATTC
>NW_016690255.1:114935-129935 GCF_001604755.1 Lepidothrix coronata | reverse complement strand
TGAACTGCAACCACTTCTGAGGGCAAGATATTGTATGACATTCATATCGTTGATGATATCTCTTTCAAGTAGCTCGACTAAAATTTGCCAAATGGTCTGTTCCCTGTAAAAAACACACAGCCACCAACTCATTAGTCAGTGCTGAAATCCTTTACCCAGGGTACTAGATGCCACTAATATGTCACCAGAGGCAGAGGATGTTATAGTCTTAAAATGAACAGTTCATTCTAAGTACTGATAGAAGGAAAATGAATGTACCCTACCACGCTTTCCTTTATTTGTCTGAGTTTCTGTCCTAACCAGACACAGCTGCACTTTAATAATCTTTGAAGTAAAAGCTTTTCATAAGAGTGCATGTACCTAATTGCGTGTGTGTGTGCGTGCATGTGCGTGTGTGTGGGAGAGAGAGAGGGAGAGAAGAGGCTTCAGGCTCTAGTGCTTCCTTCCAGGTGTCTTCGTCTGCATGATTTCATCTGTGAACCATAATCAACTTCCTTAATGAAATATGTAATTAACATATTATAATTGTGGTAAAGATGATTTTGACAGAAATCATTTTCCATATCTAATACTATGCTAATTTAATCTGTTCCTCACTCCCCGACATGACCTTTAGTGATTAAGTTTCATGGCAGAGTTGTTTTTTTTTTTTTTTTTTGTGATGGATTGATTTATCCACAGCAGTTGATACCCCCTCTGCCTCCATGGCTGTCATTTTTCTCTGTCTCTGCTACAAAAGGGAAACACAGTGATGAGTGGACATACGGGAAAAGGAACTGAGGACCTGCTATGGGGTTTTGTTCTGCATAGGGTCCTGAATAATGATTATGAGAAGATTCAAGCCAGGAGGTGATTAGGTTGACTACTGACGCAACAAACTTCTGCCTCTGGTAAAAATCTCTATAACGTATCTCAGCAGAGAAAAGGTAGAGCTTGGTAGGCAAGAGGGAACAGAGGAAGATACATTAGATGGTGTTTGTATATAACTAGAATGGTATAGCAATTTAAATGTTAACCCTCTTTCCACCTTCAAGTACTTTGAAGTGCAATCTTCAGGAACCGTTTTAAAATGAAAGTCATGTCAGTGGCACTGTAGAGAAGACTTTGGTAGCACATTGTTGCCTCGTGTCAAGGAAGCAATTTCCAGGTCAGCTCCTGAGAGCTGACACTGAGTGGATGCTGGAGGAGTGAGCAAGTTTATCAGGCCCAGGTAGAAATCTGATTCTAGACAGAATATTAGACTCCCAGTTTGCTTCCCTACTGAGATGATTTACTTCAGATGACAACAGGCAGAAAATAAAGAGGACCTCAGTTCGTCATGGGCACCCTCCAATTTTTTTTTCTGTAGAAGGGAAATGAGAGCTTTTCAGTGAACTACCTCAATCCTTGTGAAAAATCTGGGATCCATTTGTTCTGAGATATGGCGCCTATTTATTTTTTATGTGAAGGAGGCAGACTGTGGATAATAATACAGAAGGTAAAGCAGGAATACATATTTTCATGCATACTGCAACATTGTTCCTGAGAACACATTTGCTGGGGTTTGGGCTAGTCTGCTTTGCAACTACATTACAGGTAATTTGCCTTATGATATTGTGGTGCAACTGAATGGATCCTATTACCAAGAAGTCTGAACCATCTTATATTATTCTTTCTCTTCTGGGTGCTAATATTGCCTTCAGCAATTAGTAGATGGTTGTCATGCTAACCTCCCTTGCATCTCCATTTACTCATGTTTTAGACAGCCTTTGTTTTTCTTTACTGTTAAATCTGTAGCTGAATCCCCTCCATGACTCAGGATCCCCCTAGTAATGAAGTGCAGAAAGCTGAGCAAACTGCTTTAAATGTGGTTTGCATTAGTGCACAAAAAGAGGGACTTTTGTCTCCATACATCAGAGGTATAATACCCCCCATACAGGCTGACCAAAATCACACTCATGCTTTTACACTGCTGTATAACACCACAGAATTCTGTTCGTCACCCATCACCTTTAGGTATTATCACTTCTCACTTTGCAAATATCTTATTCTGCTTGAATATCTGTTTTGCTCGTTAGTTTATCTCCTGTACTCCACCTGGCATTACTTGGACATGATTTTCAAAATTTATCTCATTTGCATAATCTGGAAGGTTTATGTCTTTTGTTATTTTTTAGACCTATCCTGATTTCTAGCAGTTGTCCAGCTACATTGCAATTTATAGTATGATCTGTGCATGATCAGTATTCTGAAACCTAATTAGATCTATTTGATTATACAAATGAAAAAGAAATCAAACAGTTAATGAAAATGATAATGTTTATCTTAATGCATCATTATTTGAGCAAAAAATTCCTAGTGAAGCCTTGGAAAAGATCCTATAAAATTAATTTTATTATATAAAAATATGTATTTTTTTAGCAGATCTTGGAATATTTAGCATTCAGAAGAACAAGGAAGGGTGTACAGGGAAGAATGATAAGGGAAATCAAAAACTTCTGCATCTGAAAGCTAGACTAAGACTTTTCAACCTGTAAAAGAGATGAGGCAGTAGTATCTTATATAGCTCTGCAAAATCATGGGTGGCATGTGAAAGGTGCACAGAAAACAACTTGTTGTTTCTGACAATACAGAAACTAGACAGCAGCAAACAAAATGAGAAGGTATGAAATTTAGACAAACAAAAGTATCTATGTGGTGAATATAATCAGAAGCACAAGTCATTCTGGTTGCACAGTTCCCAATGTGACTAAGAAAAAAAAAAGAAAAAAAAATATCTGGAATATTAAAAATGAAGACACAGTTTCTGGCTAAGACGAACTGATTTCAGAAAAGTAGGCTGTTAAAACGTAGGAAGGGTTATGTCTTTTTCTTGTTCTTATATGTTTTACCTATGGATGGGAGATTTTCCTGGTTTTCAACATAATGATTTTATTCCAGATCTTGTACTCACACTATAGCAAAACAAGGTCTGAAAATATGGCCCTAATATCATAATGACTTAAAAAAAAATCCACCAAAAATGTAAAATAAATGCAGGAATTACCAATCTCCTTTAAAATCTGACGGTTGCAGAGTGTCATTATTATGTCCACAGAGTTATCAGTGCATGTTTTTTAAATGAAGAATAACTTGTATGCTAATAGCTCTCACTGCTTATGCTACCTCTGGATTGTGATACTTCAAATTTTCCTGTGACCTGGGTCTGAGGTTTTCAAGGTGAAGGTTTCATCCTTCTTTACTGCAGTGTCTCATCTCTGCTCACCTCACAGAGCACTTGTACAGCAGTAACTTGACAATGTGGCAGATCAAGTGTGAGCAACTTTTGGCTGATCTGAGTAGTGGAGCTTGTATCTCAGCTACCTGTGCAATACTCCCTACTGCAATTAGTGCATGTAAGTCTCATTATTTCATTAGCATAAAAGTCACATATACATTTCGGTAAAAAAACACACTATTTCCATTAACCTAGACTAAAAGCATGATATTAAACTAAATACCTTAATGTAAATATTTGTCCTGTGATAGTTTACAGAAAAAAACCCACATAGTACTGAAAAATAACATGTGATTTGTCAGTTCAGTATTAATATATCAAAGAAGCTGAGAACTGAAGTTTTGGGCCCAGCCTTCAACCAGTACATGTTAACATCTGTTTTGGTCTGATTTACACAAGTAGATGATCAGTCCCAGGCTAACAGGACAAAACAAAATCCCCCAAATCTAATTTTATCGACTGCATGCAAGAGTATGAAATAAAAAGAAAAATCTATTCAAAACTGTTGCAGATGTTATTCAATGCTGTGAACCTAAAAGATTCTTTGTTCTCTAACTTCGCAAATTAAATCACCACTTTTTAATTAACTTAGTGTCTTTCCTTGGGGTTTATTTCAAAATAAATTTGTAAAGCTGCTGAAGATGAAGGTTTGTATAGCAATTTCTTAACAAGCACAGTGTCAACCAGCTACACTTTTAGTAGGGTTATCTACATTGTTCTCTCTTTTATACATACACTGTGCTTTACTAGGTGAATGCATTTTCTTTAATTCCAAAGTAATAGTTTCAGCAGGGAGGAAAAATTTCCTTTTGCTGGAGACTACAATACAGTTAACTTAGCTCACAACAGATAAAGACCTGAAGGGCACATGAAAGAGTTATTTGGTAGGTTGTGAATATACATACCTAATATCATTTCCAGCTCTGCTTTACCTAAGGACATTTTTGTGCATGTTTTGCTCCTTTTACTAGTGCTTCTTCCCACAGTGCATTTTTCAACATATTTCTCTATCGCCTTAAACATCTTTGAATTGCTTGGCTGGTCCCCAAAAGTTCATGTGGTTGTAGAAGCTTCAGTCAGGATTCTTCACAGACTCTTGAGTTGCAAGGCAATTTGTACATTTGGCATCCCATGGTGTCCATCCAATAACTCAGTCCTAGCCAAGAAAATTAAATCTAAAATCAGTAATGTGGAACTGTGTTGTATATATGAGCAGCGTGTCATGATTTTTCTGCCTTGAAAAGGCACTGTGGTGAGTCACTAAAGTTATGTGGTGTCTCTAAGTGGCCTTTATGAAACAAGCAAGTTCTGAGGGAGTCATGGTTTCTATATAATGAATTTGGAAAAGAAATATGATAGTGGCAGTTATGGATCAGATTTTAAAAGTCAGGTATCTAACGTATTGAGATATCTGGCCCTAGATGCCTGTGTTTCTTCTGCATTTGTTGAGAGGAGGAGGATGGGAGTGACGGGATAGTTAAAGATGTCAGCACAGGGAAGTTGCCAAGTTCATCTGAGTTTATAATGGCCTTCTTCATACCTCTTTCACCTTAGGGATTTTTTAATTTATTTTTTTAAACTATATAACACTACTCTGTTTCTTGTTCTCATCAACTCATGTAACACAAGTTGCTATAGCATAACATCGCATTAAGCAAGGAAATATTGAACGAATATTTCCCCTGACAAAGTAGCATATTAAGAGACAGGTAGAAGATGCTAATCTGAAAGCAAATAGATACCTCCATGATGAAGTAATGTAAAATAGGTATTTTATTAAGATTTTAGACCATTCATTAAAATAATCTACCAATGAGGATGGAGGATCAACTACATTTTTTCAAACCTCAGAGGAAGGAAAATCATGGTTTGTGTCATAATACAAATTCTTCAGCCTACCCAGAGAATTCTGTAGCCAGTATGTGTGCCTGACTGTAGGGTAACATTTAAATATCAGTTCCATATGACTAGAGATGTGTCAATAATTCTAAAGATAGAGATGTGTCAAGAAGCAGTTGGCTGAGTCAGCTAACTGCAATATTTGCTGACTCTTTCAATTGCGTACAGTCACCAAACAACTTCCACTCAACACTTCAGTTTTGTTGGTGTACTGATAAATTGACAACACATATGGTACTGCAAATAATTTGGAGATGAAATGTCTCAATTTTCATTCCAGCTCAAACTCTATGCAATATAACCATAACATGCTTAAGCGAAGAAGCCCAGTTACATCAAGGAACAAATCCTTATTATCAGCATGCTTCTCAATTTGCTGTGTGATTTTTTTCCACTGTCAGCTGCACCGATACACCTCCAGAAGCGACTTCTTTTAAATTAAAAATCCTGAAATTAAACCTAATTTAGCTGAGGGTAAAACTGGAACTGTTGTATGTATATCTGGGGTATTCAAACAGTTTAAAGGATCAGGAAAACCCACAACTATCCAGAGAATCTAATTTGGATTTTTGCACCTTCAATTATTAAGGTCAGAATAGTTTCAAAGTGTTAATTTACTTTTCCATTGCCATGAAGTCATCTTGGATCCTAAAAGATGGCCCATATTTACTGCTCTCTGATTAATTTTTCTTCCTGACTTTCATTTACGATCATTCTACATTTCACTGAAGCTTTTCCCAGTGTTGAAAAGGAAAGAGTAAACAAAGAGGATTTCTAGAATTCTTTGAAAACTGTCTCACTATTCCTGTTCCTTGTGTCCACAAACACTTCCTGTGATATCAAGGCTGGGAAAATCGGGGCTGGGAACCAGACCACAGGAAGATCATAGTGAATCTGCCTTCTTACTAGTGACTTGAGAACTCCTCTTGGATTTTACCAGACCTTCACTCCTATACTTCTATATGCCCTCCAGGCCTTGCATGGTCTGAGACGATTCAGCAGAAAGTGAAAATGACTGATTCCCATCATTCCCATCATTCCAACTTCTACGAATGTTGGAAGTTTGGGCATTTAATGAAGAATCTATCTCAATTCAGTGTTCATAGCATCTTGAGGCCCTTAATGTAAAGATAACATATTTCCATTGTCTTTGTCCCTTTGCAACTTTCCACCTTTGACTGACTAACTTATAAATTCAGTTAGTACCAGTCAATGAAGTCATAAGCAGTTTTATCAACATAATTTTAAACCTAGATGGAAAACATACAAATAGATTTATCATTATGTTAGAAGAGCCAGGCAAGATGTTAATGAAATTGTGATGCTTGACAGACAAAGCTAAACCTGGATCTTTCCTGCCATCATAAATGGTGGAGTTATGCTTGATTTTATATGTGATAACTTTTCTAATTTTATACTGAAAAATAGCACCAGAAAGCAACTTTTTGCTCATTAGGCATCTGTACAATTAATAATCAATTCTTCTTTTACTAGAGGTGCTTACTGGAACTCATCATCATGGCTAGGCTTTGCGAACGAAGATTTGGGAAGGGCTCTACTCACGTTTGTTACAAGCGCGCTGGTGGCTAAAATGGCCAATACGAGATAGACAAGTCCGGTTGCGAAAGGCACAGCAGAAAGACTCCTTAGATGGTATATTCTGCAAGACACGATTCTTTCTGTGTTGTCTTTTCTCCTCAGGAGTGATCCTGCGTGCTTTCTCAAAAACATTAGCAGCGTTATAGATAGTGTGTCTCCAGACCTCCCGACTGGAGGCCAGAGTAGACCAGTTATGATGATCAATATGGCCAAGGCTGAGCTGTTGTTTCAGGGAGTCCTTGTATCTTCTCTTTGGGGCTCCTTTCTTGCGGCAGCCAGTGGCAAGTTCACCATAGAGCGTGATCTTCGGGAGGCGATGGTCCTTCATCCTTGAGACGTGTCCTGCCCAACGCAGCTGTGTTCTCAGCAACATGGCCTCAATACTTGTGACTGTTGCTTGTTCTAAAACAGACGTATTAGTCACATGATCTGACCAGTGGATGTTTAGGATTGTACGGAGACAGCGTTGATGGAAGTGTTCTAGGAGTTGCAGGTGGTGGCGGTAAATGACTCATGATTCAGATCCATATAAAAGAGTAGACAGCACAATGGCTCTGTAAACACTGATCTTGGTACTTTTCTTCAAGTGTTTATTTCACCAAACTCTTTTATGGAGTCTTCCAAAAGCACTGTATGCCTTTGCTGACCTGTTGTCTATCTCTCCATCAATCTTACCATCTGAGGAGATGAGGCTACCTAGGTAATTAAACTGCTGGACTGATTTGAGCTCTGATTTGCCAATCGTGATACGGGGGTGTTGGAAGACTTCCTGAGGTGCAGGTTGATAGAGAACTTCAGTCTTCTTTAAGCTGACTTCCAGCCCAAAGAGCTCAGCAGCGTCTGCAAAGCAGGATGTTAAACGCTGCAGAGCTGCTTCTGTGTGGGCAACAAGGGCGGCGTCATCAGCATAGAGCAGCTCCCGGACAAGATGGTTTAAGGTCTTGGTGTGGACCTTCAGACACCTTAGATTGAATAGGCTTCCATCAGTACGGTATCGAATGTAGATACCGTCCTGATCATCGAGGTCTGCCGTGGCCCTTTGGAGCATCATGCTGAAAAAGATTGTAAATAGGGTTGGTGCGAGAACGCAGCCTTGTTTCACACCATTAGTTATTAGAAAGGGCTCAGAAAGTGCATTGCCATATCTGACTTGTCTGTGCTGATCCTCATGGAGTGAGATGATCATTTTAAGGAACTTGGGGGGACAACCTAAACATTCCAAAATCTGCCACAGACCATTTCTGCTCACAGTATCGAAAGCCTTGGTGAGGTCAACCAATGTTACATAGAGACCTTTGTTCTGTTCCTTACACTTCTCTTGCAGTTGTCTGAGAACAAACACCATGTCTGTGGTACTCCTGTTGGCTCTGAAACCACATTGGCTTTCAGGTAGAATTCCTTAGTGGGTATAAATATATCTAAAACATACCAAACCTGGGCAGTAGCCGCAGGTAAGCCAAAAAGAAATCGTTTATTGGAACTATTTCTAAGCAAAACAGCAACACAGCTCCATATTCTCCGCTAGTCCCAAATAAACAAGAGAGAAGTCCTTAATGGGATTTCAATTAACATGAGAGAATCATCCTTCTTCTCCTCACAAAAAAAAAAAAAAAACAAAACTTATATTCTTAAACCTGTGCATTAAGAATTGCCAAAATCCAGAAGTTACCCCGTTGGATTTCCTCTGACATACCCTCACCTTTCCTCACCTATTCTAATGGTTTCTGGTATTCACAGACTATCAGATACTTCAGTGTCACCTCTGTGAGGAGGGATTATTCCCATGGTTCGAGGTTTAGCAGATAGGAGGCTCTATCAGCATTTTACTTTGCAAAATACTAGATTCTGAGAGATACTTGATGTGTTTTCCCAGCAAGGTATTTTTCTGTCTGAGGAAAACCATTTCATGAAAAGTGAACCCTCTTGAAGAAAAATGACGAAAGATAATTTAAAAATCTCAGAATAACATGTTACACTGATAGCTTGTTTTTTAATTTGTGAAAGTAAAATTATTGCAAAAAATCCTTAACTCTCCTAGTCACTCTTTCTACCTAATCACCTGTCTACATAGGTAGCCTTGAACAGGTATATGACTCCTCTGTTGTTTTAACAAAGAAGACTCCCATTTAGTGAAGAACCTCCTGTAAAATAGACCTTCTGCCAGAAGTTTCTACCACATCATCTCAGATCTCAGAGTAGAGGGAAAAAATGTTAAAGAAATGCTCAAGAACAGCAGTAACAGTACTTTTGCAGAGCTGAAGGCCTTTCACTGATGTTGAAGATGTGCACTTTTTAAAACAATGCCCCAATCCACTTGCAGACTTCCAATTACAAAGATATCTTTTAATTTCTGTTTTATTGTGTATCAAGGCTGAGACTTGGATGGATGCTTGTTCAGCATGCAATAGTTTTCCCATGTATACCACCTTAAGTATGTTAGTTTTAGTTCTTTCCTTCTTAAAAATAAAATCAAATAATAATAACAGTCTTTTCTTTCATCGTGTTGGAAAGTTTATGTATTCTTATCCCCTCCTCCACAAGTCCTTCAGGGATTATTTAATTATGGTCTTGTAGAAAGCTGTGCTGTATGGGATTTGGGTTTATGGGAAGTTCAGTTTTGCCTTTTCTTTTATTTCTGCTGAGGGTCTCTTATGCAACATTTGACTGCTTTATTTTTATGATTTAAAGAAATAAATTGTGTTTTAGAGTAAGAAAGGAGACAAGGTCTTTTTTGAATTTGCCTTTGTATTTCCTAGAGTACAAAATGCAAACAATAATTTCTGGCTGTAACTTATATATATATTTTTGAGGGGGTGGAGGAAGGAAATTACTACCTACTTTTTATATACATATATATTTTTTAACAAAGCAATAGGGATTTATATAGACACAATTGTTTAGAAAGTCCCAGAAGAATAATTCTGAGATGATGTGAAGTTATACACAAACGCAAGTCTTTCAAAAGGTCCACATGGCCTACAGTATTCAGATTTTAAACAGCTTCTGACTGTTATACACACAAAAAAATGTTTAGAAAAATGACATATTTTTATTACTTTTATTTGACAATCTAATTGAGTCCCCGACCATGCATATATCAAAAAGCCGTTATCAGCAATGGCTTAATGCAGGGGAGGGGCACCTATTCCTCCCCATCTCTTTTGCTTAGCCCCAGGGCATGGCTTCTTCATGTGAAAGGTGTCTAAAGACAGAGAGAAATCTTTACCACACTGAATACAGTGAGAAAACAAATCTCTTCCCACCTACCACCATAACAAAAATACTCTTTGCTATTCAGTGAAACAATCTAGAATTATGAGCTGCCTTTGACAAACACAACCCATAAGGGATTTGTCATATAAATCACACACTGTGACCCTAAGACATTTCTCTGTTATTTAATATTTAACAAAGGATTTGCACAATGGTGACACCATGCCAATCTTAAACCCATGTAAATCTTTAACCAGCAAGTTTTTAATCATGGGGTGAGTAGGTGAAATAGCCTTTGCTGAGCAATTCTTATTTTTCACCAAATAGATGCAATTTGAATGTTCCTGTTCTCTGTAACAATTGTTGACCATCTAAGTATGGTGGTAGTAGGTAATTTAAGTACCAAGCACAACCAAATTATTACAGTCCAAATAGATGAAGTTTTTTTCTAATTTTAGAACTAGAATATAATTCATATTAATAATTGAATGGGTGCAGATAAAATAAAAGCCAACCTGAACCTCTGAATGGAAACTGAACACAGCTAAAGCAAACCTTTTCACATGCAGACTAGTTCCTCTCATAACAGAGAAGTTCATTTTTGGGTCACATATTGCCCTTAAACAACTGGGTTAGTTAAGGTCAGTCAGTCTGTGTCCACTGACTGATGAAAGCATCCTGATTGCTGTAGTAAGAAATACTTCTAGCACCATACATCATGTCATGTGTACCCAGAACAATTTGGATGAATCCTCAACTCTATGTGTTCTCTAAAAGCAGGAAAGGTCAAAAGTTTTCTTCTTGCTACAGGATACTCTGCTACTATATGTACATCAAATTAGATTGCACATATGATAAGCTATGGAGATGACTTGTGAACTTCTTTTATTTGACACATATAAAACAGCATACAACATGCAGAGGGCTGATAGATTCCTGGGGCCAAAAATGAAGTTTAGATTCAGTTTTTCTTTTTAAGTACAGATAAATTGGTGGGGGGGAGGGGTGTTGTTTGTTTTGGTTTTAATGCAGTAGCAGTTCCATAACATCAAGGAAAATATCATTGCTGCCTTTGGAAACAAATTTCTGTTATGCTGACAAGGTGAAAGGAAATTTCAAGTTGAACAAAACTGTTTGCTTTTACAAAATCAAAAGCTTTAAATGGTGGAGGGTTTTTTAAGATGTTAGTATTTAATACATTTAAAACACAATTTAAATTTTAAATAACACTCAGGAAAATATTTTGCTGAAAAATAATTTTCTTAAAGCATGCAGTGGTTCATATATGAAAACACAAACATTTATATTTTTTCTTTCTAAAATGTCTTTGATAATTTTTAAAGAAATAAGCCAATGAAATTTCTAAAATTAGCAAAATATAAATAAATCAAAATTTATATTTTTATTGAAGTGTGTTCCATGTAGTGTTGTTCTAGAAAATACAGTTGTTTTATAAGGACAAATTTTTAATTACCTTTTTATGCAAGAGGTACAGTAGCTCATAGATGAAGCTAAATTTGGAGAAGCAATAAAACATCTGGATTTAACAGTTAATTTTTTTAAAATGAAAGCACTAATGGCAGCTTTTTTTTCCCTTTTAAATTGACACCATTTTAGTAAGTAGGTATTAGAGGTTTGGATTTGATTCTGGCTGGCTGGCTGTATTTATATCAAGTAACACCTTAAACCTGAATTGCCTTGCTATTTTCAAGGGGACTTTAAGTTACCATAAAGCTGGAATAATGAAGAAAAATCCTTAATAAACAATTTTCTGTAGTTTTTAAATAGCTCTTCAATTCTGATCCAGCTGTTTTATGTTGATATTACATAATAAAACAACTAAAAATCTGGATTAACCTGCTTCTCGTAGAGTCTCTCAACACTGAGCTGTCTAAATTGGCATAAAGCCCCTTAGAAAGCTTTCTCTCCTGTCCAACAACAGGGAAGTTAGGAAGGTACATAATTCTTTTTCTAAAAACTAAATCCAAAACCATTTTGTTTAAAATTTAAATAGTCCGGCATTACATCCTCAATTTGAAATTTGGGATTATTTGGTTATCTGGATATGCCGTGTTTTTCATTACTGGCAATGTTACTGCCTTTAGATGATAAACTTGGCACGGAATGTTGATCAACTAGATCTTAATCAGATCCCTTTTGGTTTCCCACAAGGTAAATTTTTGCTGCCAATGAAATCAAAGTCAAAACACCCCGAACTTCAACTAGAGTAGAATTTTTAACATCCCAACTTCTGAATCAAGAAAAAGTAAACACTTATAGTGAAACAAGCTGTGCAGGCAGGTAACTAGGCTGGTGTTTCTTGTGTTATTGCTTACTCATTCAATTCCAACTTTTAAAGAGTATTATAAGTTGCTTTGTCCCCTTTATAACCTTTAATATGGTTTTAATATAATGAGTTAGAAAATATGATACTTTACCCTCTTCTTACATGATATGAGAATCAGATTTTTCACGTGTGCATGTATGTGTGGGTGTATTTATTTATTCCAGATATAAGTACTATATATGTAAGGATAACATTACGAACATTACGAACCAGTGCCTCTGCCTTTCCCCATGATCTAGGTTCATATTGGGAGCACTAGTCCCTTATGAATAAGGCTTCCATAAAATTTTGGTCAATATGTGTTCAATAGAGATATTGATGAAGTTTTATAGTTTCATAAAAGACTACTCTAACAGTATTGAACTCTATTCAAGATTTGTATTCTAAATCACCTTGCAAATTGATGGCACTTATCTGAGATGAGAGTTAAAAAGTTAAGTGTTGGGCATTCACTGCTCAGGAAAGTAACTGATTAAGTACCAAACAAAACAGAACTATAAAGGGGATTTATGCTACTCAGAACATATTGTCTAACTGAAAAGAAATATTTATGCCAAACTGCAGGAATGAATTCTTTTAATTTATTTTTCAGTGGCATGATTCTTAGCATTCTGGCAGTATCTTGTTGTAGAGCTTTGGCATTCTGGAGGTGATGCCCACAGGCACTGAGAAATACAAGTGGATAATAGGTATGTCTTAGATAAGTTATCTGCGCTGTGTGACGTTCTTTGAGCATTTCATGTAATGACTGTAAGACATATTCAGATCAGCTACCATAAACATCTTATTTGACCACAGGCGTTACTGAGAATTCTTCTACTAAGTGGGCAGTTCAGATTGCTGAGGATTTGGGGTTATCAAATCAAGTTCCCTGTCCAGTCAGTGGTCAGTGGAGAGAAGGTGTTAAAGCACTTTCTTGTCACTGTGTCTATCTTAAAGACTAGGGCTATCCTAAAAATACCCATATACTTGGTAAGACAGCCTGCACTGTTTTGAATCACATAGATTTGGGAATATGTTTGTAAAGCAGTTCTTCATGTCTGTCCTAAAGAATGTTCAACTTAGTCCATAAGCATGCACTTCCCTTCAGTATGGCCTTTGCTGCGGGAATGCTTCTGAATCATCTGGATTAGTTTAATTTCTTCATTGTCTTCATATACACCTTGTGATCTAATATTAATTACACAAGAAAATAATGATCCAAGAGTAGGACTGTAAGGACTGCAATATAATTTTTCAAGAGGTGCATGGCTTATGACTTCCTACATGACACTAAAAGAGACCAGAAACCAGTTAATATCCATGACCTGGAAAACGTAGCAGTAGAAAGACTTGCTGGTTTTGGCTGGTGTAGAGTTAACTTTCTTCACAGTGGCTAGGATGTGGCTGTGTTTTGGATTTGTGCTGAACACAGTGGCGATAATATAGAGATGTTGTTCTTGCTGAGTAGTGACCACACAGAGTTTTTGTGTGTTTTTCATATTGCCATGCTGGTGAGGAAAATGAGGGTGCATGGGAAGCTAGGAGGAGACATAGACGAGACAGGTAATCCGAACTGACCAAAGGGATATTCCACATCATATGACATCATGCTCAGTATATAAACCGGGGGGGAAGAAGAAGGAAGCGGGGGACACCTACAGTGGTGGTGTTAGACTTCCCAAGGTTACGTGGGTAACCGTTACTTGTGATGGCCTGGAGATGGCTGAACACGTGCCTGCCCACAGAAAGTGGTGAATTAACTCCTTGTTTAGCTTTGCTCGTATGAGTGGATTTTGCTTTCCCTATTAAACTGTCTTTATATCAACCTATGAGTTTTCTACTTTTACCCATTACCCTGATGCTGCTGGTAATGGAGATAGCGACTGGGGCTTGGTTTTTAGCTGGAGTTAAACCATGACAAATGGTCAGAGACAAACTGTTTACTTTGGATTTATGGAAGGAATCAAAAGAGCAAAATTCACTTATACTATTTATCTTTCCAGATTTCATCCATTGAAAAGTTTCTCACAAGGTGAACAAACACATTGCAAAAAAAGAACAGGAGACAAGTGGGCCAAAGAACAAAAGAAGGCTAATGCACCCAGAGTAAATCATGACTGCAAACATATTTGGAAATCTTGCTGTTGATCTTCATGTGAAAAGGATATAAATACCTGCACGTGTACCCATGCATTAGCAAACTTTAACCCACCTGCTGACAAGAGACTGCTCTGACAGCTGTTCATCCAGTTGGAGTGTATTTTGTACATGGTTACAAAAGATATGAGCCTGCCAATTTGATAGATGGCCTCTTTTTTATTGTTTAGAAGAGGAAGAATACACTATTCTGGCGTTCGACCTCTTTCACTCCACAGATTTGAAGAATATCAGAAGTGCTTGAAGGATGCAAAGTTATGTCATTATACACCTACAATTTAAAACACACATATTGCAATAATGCAAACCCAATACAATGTGCATAGCAAGAATGGCAAGATTTGGATGCTGGGCAATATTATATGTGACTACGTAACTGAACAACATTTTAGTTAGCACTGTATAACCAACCAGAACGGAAAGCATCTAAGTTCATTGTTCAGCCAAGCCTTTGTTCTATTTTTAAGTCCTTTGGCAAATAACTCAATCTGTGTACCATTAACACCAGTACCTGTACAGAGGTGTTAATAATCCTTGCTTTCATACA
>NW_016690255.1:98664-114925 GCF_001604755.1 Lepidothrix coronata | reverse complement strand
CATACAAATCTCACCTTTCCTACAGCTAAGTTGGGGAAGGCAGAAGGATTTATGGCAGAAATTACTCAGAATATTTGGGTCACTTCCTATATTAGGGTTAAATTTAGGTTTCTGGTTTTTTTTTACTCTCAAGTAAATCTAATCTTTGATAAAATCAAGTGTATTAAACAGGATCAGTAAAATCAATTCTGATTTGGACAGACTTACATCAACATCCTTATACTACCTCCTGTATAGTTTATACCAATTTCCAAAGCATTGTGTTGTACACTACAGCATCAAAATCTGTTCCCTAGGGTTACTTCCTTTCTCCTGCAGTACTGTTTTTGCATATCTTGTAGACAGAAGCAGTTACATGTTGCTATGCAAAAAATGTTTCAAAACTGTTTGGAAGATCTATGCATCACAGTGATACAGGAATTAAAGTATGTCTTAGCACATTTGATTTGTGATGTTAGGATTCTGTTTATTCATATTACTAGTTAAAGCCTAGATACTACAAATCTTCAGTCATCCAATTAGTCTTTAGCTATTGAAGCCAGTGAGACTTTTTGTATGGGTAGAGTCAATTTACATGAATCAAAGTTCATGATATTGGCTTTTTAGTTTTATTTAGCTCTTTCAAACACTTACTTCAGTATAGCCATATTTAAGCATTTCATTTCAAGATTCTGTATGGATAAAATCAGTTGAAAATCCTGTAAAGAAAAATACTTCATATATCTTGAACACTGCCCTTCATTGGAACTGACAGAACATGGAGAGCTCTATCATTTCCAGATTCAAGAGTTTACTTGTTCTGGTCCCATCTGGGGACCAGAGCAAGCAACTCCCAGTCTCCCCTCTTCTTTCTCCCTCATCTTCTTCCCCACCACATGTACACACCACTTCCCTTCCCTTGCAAGATGGAAATCCAAAAACTATAGGACAGAAAATAAAAAAGACAACCCAGACTATTTGTCCAGCAAGGACAATTAGGAAGCAGGACCCTTCAACATGTCACTGTATAGAGTCCCTTGAGTGCATCCTTTCTGTTCTTTAGACATCAGGTGCTCAGAGGTCTGAGTCTTCCTCTCTCTTTTAAATCTAATTGCTATAAATTCGGTAGTGAAAGGGGATGTTACCCTCCCACTTACACTGCCAACAACAAAGAACAACACAAGCTGTTCCTCAGAAGGTGCGGAGCAATGTATTCCACACTCATAAACTCAAGGCACTATGACCCATGTTGCACTTTTTTTCTACAGGGTTTTATGTAGCCTTGCATGCTACCACTATATTTTTTAGAGCTTAGAAAACCTAGAGGACTTGAAGTCTTAGCCATCTTCTGACATACTAAATAGGATCTTTCCATTTGCATTACTAACAGCTGAGCTAACCTCTTAAATGTAGTTAAATGTTATTAGTCATTATATATATTATATAGAGAAATTTTTTTTTGCCACTTAGAGAATCTTTATATTTATGGTTTTAAGAACAGAATTACCTGATTTCATCAGTTATTATCCACTAGCATATTATTCACATTCTATCTAGTGTTGCAAGTTTATTATATTGACCTCATTTCCACTGTCACTGCAATTTAACTTCTGTATTTATATTTCACAGATATTTTCTATAATTTAAAAAATTACAGCTGCAGTATGAGAGCAGTGACAATCACACAGTAAACTTTGCATTCAGATGATCATCAGTGTTCCCAGTTTAAGGACTCAAGAGGAGACAACCTGAATAAAATCTGATTAAAGTGATAAAAATGGTCAGACAGAAAAATGAGGAGGAAGAATAGGATTTGTAGTATTAAAATCCTGGAAATGGTTTCTCCTGAAATATCAAACATCAGAATTTCTTCAACTGTGATCCACAGAGCTCTTGAAATAGTGTGCAGAAAGGGAACTTGCTAAAATGTTGACTTTTCCTCTACTGTAAAGAAACAAAAGGAAGAAGACAGGTACTTTTTCTTAATTTTGTCCTGATCAAACCACAGAATCACAGAATATGCTGAATTGGAAGAGATCTACAAGGATCATCGAATCCAACTCCTGTCCTTGCACAGGACCATCCCCAAGAGTGACACCATGTGCCTGAGAGTATTGTCCAAATGCTTCTTGAGCTCTGTCAGACTTGGTGCTGTGACAACTTCCCTGGGGAGCCTGTTCCAGTGCCCATCCACCTGCTGGGTGAAGAACTCTTTTCTAATATCCTACCTAAACCTCCCCTGGCACAACTTTAGGCCATTCCCTCTGGGCCTGTCACTGGTGTCCACAGAGAAGAGATTAGTGTCTGCCCCTCCTCTTCCTCTCATGAGGAAGTTGTAACTGCTATGAAGTCTCCCCTCAGTTTCCTCTTCTCCAGGCTGAACAGACCAAGTGACCTCAGCCACTCCTCAAGGAGCTTCCCCCCAAGGCCCTTCACCATCTCTGTTTTCCTCCTTTGGACGCTCTATAACAGCTTAATATCTTTTGTATATTGCGGTGCCCAAAACTGCACACAATATTCAAGGTGAGGCTGCATCAGTGCAGAGCAGAGCAGGACAATCCCCTCCCTTGACTGGCTGGTGATGCTTTGCCTGATGCCCCCCATGACACGTTTGGCCCTCTTGGCTGCCAGGGCACTGCTGACTCATATTCAACTTGTCATTGACCAGGACCCCCAGGTCCCTTTCCACAGCACTGCTTTCCAGCATCTCATTCCCAGACCTGTACGAACATCTAGGGTTGCTCCATCCCAGGTGCAGAATGCAGCATTTTCCCTTATTGAACATCATATGGTTGGTGACTGCCCAGTTCTCTAATTTGTTGAGGTCTCTCTGCAGGGCCTCTCTGCTTTCAAGAGAGTTAACAGCTCCTCTCAGTTTTGTATCATCTGCAAACTTTCTTGGTATCCCTTCCAGTCCTGTGTCCAAGTCATTTATAAAGATGTTGAAGAGCACAGGGCCCAAGATGGAGCCCTGTGGAATCCCACTAGTGACAGGTCACCAGTCCGATGTTCCCCCATTCACTGTTATCCTCTGTACTCGACCCATGAGCCAATTGCTCACCAACCACATGATGTGTTTATCCAGCTGTGTGCTGGACATTTTGTCCAGAAGGATCCTGTGAGAGACAGTATCGAAAGCTTTACTGAAATCCAAAAGATTACATCAATTAGCTTTCCTTGATCAACTAGTTGGGTTACCTTCTCAGAAAAGGAAATCAGGTTTGACAAGCATGACTCTCCTCCCATGAAACCGAGCTGGGTTTGACCGAGGACAGTGTTGTCTTTCTGGTGTTTTTCAGTAACTCCCAGAATAATCTTCTCCATAACTTTACCAGGCACTGAAATGACACTGACAGGCCTGTAGTTTCTGGCATCCTCCTCCTTGTCCTTCTTGAAAATTGGGACAACATTCTCCAGCTGAGACCTCTCCAGATTCCCCAGACCTCTCAAAAATCATCAAGAGAGGTTTTGCCATGACATCAGCCAGCTCTTTGAGGATTCTGGGATGAATCTTATCAGAACCCATTGATTTGTAAGGATCCAGCTGGAGCACCAGATCCTGCACGATTTTGTCGACTGTGAGTTGATCATTCTTGCAGTCATGGTTCTCCAGCTCAGGGCACTAGAACCCCCTTGGTCCATCATCCATGGTGAAGACAAAGGAAAAGAAAGTGTTAAACACCTTCTGCCTTGTCTATGTCCCTGTTTGTGAAGTGACCATCTGCATCCTGTAATGGGCCAACGGTTTCTGTACTGACTATTGCCATTAATGTATTTGAAAAAACTCTTTCTATTGTCCCCCACATTTCTGGCCAGTTGGAACTCCAGTTGAGCTTTGGCTGCATGAATTTTCTCCCTACAGCAGCAAGCAGCATCTCTGTATTCTTCCCGTGTGTTATGACCCGCCCCAGGAAAAGGGGAAGGGGGGTAACTCAGGTTTTTATCAATAATTCCCTTGGGGTGGATTAAAGTGAAACGACACTAAATAACCGGTGTCTGAAAACAAAGTTTATTTTAACAACTCTGTATCAACAAGCATGCTAACAGTTTGGGTGTTGTCATAAAACAATGCAGCACAGAGATAACTGGGGGGGGGGGGGGAGAAACTGTTTAGGGGAGAGAAAAGCCAGGATGAGAGTAAGGGAAAAGAGAAGCTGAGAGTATAAAAGGAATGGACATAGTCACCGCCCACTGGATCCAGCGATGCTTGAGAGCGATGGTTTCCAGTGATGCTTCAGAGCGATGGTCTTGATTCGCAGGCGGTGGGGGAGAAGGAGGGAAGCCCCCATACTCCAAGAAGTTATGAGTTATATCCATGGTTAGTGTCACGGGCCATGCCTCGAGCCTCCAACATCTCCTAGGTCTGTGTTGAGTTTTTTTGTGTCTCGCCTGGTTCCTGCCTTTCAAGATTAGCAGAGGGAGGGAGGGGCCTGATTGCTCATCAGATGTATCAACAGTCAAAGCCTGCAAGCTCAGCTCAGGACTTCACACCTTCAGCACTGGAGGGAGGGAGGGGCCCGACTGCTCATCAGAGGTATCATGCAAGTCAAAAGCCTGCAAAAGTCTCCTAGAATGCATAAATCATTAACCATTTCAGTCTCTGACACCGTGTCACTTGACCTTGCTTCCTATTGGCAATCACCCTGAAGGACTAGAAAAATAAGGTAGAGGAAAAACTTGTGCATCTACAGGCTCAGTTAAACAATCTCCCCATTAAATATTAGTGTGGACAGAAAGGTATGTAGAAGATACAAACCTGGTGTTTCTCATAATTGTTGGTGCAGGGAGGGAACAGGAAGATCCAAACTTTGGATCTGGACCGTCAAGCTGAAAAGATCTGCAAGTATGTAGCAGCATGACTCAGTACGTAAAGTATTGAGTATGAAAACTAAGGATAAGTAACAAGGCAGTTCCTTTGTATGAAATAAATTTTAGAAATTTAGCAGTTCAGACTTCCTTGGTTAGGACTTGTAAATGAGGGTTCTCTCTCTCTACAGGTATGTCACTTTCTCATTGCCATGACTCATTTGTATTCTCTTCATTGCATACCCATTCTGAGAATTCCCAATTCTTAGTTGTTTGAATCACAGCAGCAAGATGGTCTAACCACTTAAAAGCCAATTTGTCTTTAAATAACTTGGATAGAAAGCTTTGAAACCACAGTTCAAAATAGATGCCATCAAGAAAAGAAAGATAAAATTGAACTAAGAAATAATTCTAGATTCAATGTGAGAATCTCGTAGATCTTTACTGTCTGCATACATACACACTCTGCCAAAATGCAGTGCTTGAGCAGTAAAGATATCTCATTGCAGCTGCTGAGGCACAGGTCCAAGCCATACTCCGGTTTTGTGCCCAAAGATGTTCTCAGTCAGCTTAGATGAAAGTGTTTGGCCTCTAAGCCTAGAAATGAATACTGCCCAAAAGACTCACTTCTGTGGCCTCATTTATGGGACACTGTTGGAGACCCTGTTCTAGTGACTCATGTGCACCATGGAGATCAGCATATAGGCTGTGGGCGCAACTATTTAGAATAACCACTTTGCTGACAAAATAAACCCAGATTATTTAAATTAGCCTGCAAAAAATATTGAAAAAATACCTGAAATGGACCTATAATTACCAAAATGAAATTAACTACATGATATAGTGACTCTGTCTGAGGGTAGGTGAAAGATATGGAGCCACAGTACTGTGCCCTTGATTTGCTTTCCATGTGTCCTGGCAATCATGACAAGACATGACAGACAGAGAAAAGGAATAGTTTCCTTCAGCTGTAAATTCATCCAATCCTGAGTCCAGTCTACAGTAAAGCTGTACCCAGTAATTACAGTCTGTACATTCAGTATCTAATCCATAAAAGTCTGGTATTGCAGTTTTGCTGGAATTTTCTTTCTGTGAAAACTACTCTTGCGTGTCTTTCTGCCTAGTGGCTGAGTTTCAGGAGGAAAGATGATGGATCACAACAGAGTACAGTCTGCTGAAAGGTGAAGGATATGGGTAAATACTCCCTGAAGCTGGGGAAGGAATTGAAAGTAGGTCTTCTACATCTGCAGTAAGTACCCTAATTTTAATTACATCACAAGTATGGGGAGCATGAACAATCTTTCAATACTGCTCTGTTTTTTTATTGAGCTGAGCAAGACTGTTGCCTAGATAAACTCAAATTAAATCTACTATACTAGGTCCATTTGGTGTTTAAGCATAATTTGTGGATCCCAGCTAGACTCAGATATTAGAGATATCAAACCACTTGATTTTTCTGCTAAAATGATAGTACTTCTGTTTAGGCACAGAAACAGAACTCCAGACATCAGAGGAGTTCTCCAAGTGAAAATGTTGACATCCACAGATTTCCCAATAGGTTTTGATTCAGGAATCAAATTCCACCCAAGAGGACCACTGCACTCAGTAAAAACCTTCTATGAACAGGTTCTAAATGACTTCAACAACATACCAGAAGAAACCCTTGTTCGAGTATGAGGTAGGACCAAGTAATTAATCAGCACCCTCACAACTGGATTCTTTTTCCTCCATGCAGCAAGAAGCAGCATTTGTAGGTGGCTCAAGAGCCTTTTGCAGTCATCAAGCTGCTTACTTACGCAGCACTGGAAGACATGTTATCCAGTAAAGCAGATTCTCAACTACAAGTGCCTGTATTAGTCCAAAAAAATTATGTTGCCTAACGAGAGAAGTAGTTGATATTTCAAAGTATCATGCATTTTTCCATGCTAAAGCAGGTTTAAAAGGCTGAAGGTTTTTTTGAAATTACATCTTCTGCCAACAATTTGTAAACACTTATCAGAAAGTTTCTGAGCACTATAAAAACATAAAATCCAGCCATGCCCTTGAGATGCTCCCCTGCTTTATGCTGAAGGAACACAGGAATTCATAGAGGATCTCACTACTTCTGCAGCACATGCACTGCAGTTACCATGTAATTCTTCCAAAAAAGATTTGAGAATCTGGTATTTTCTATCATTTATGAATAGTCCTTGCCAAAAGTCTGGAGTAGTTTAAGTCAGTAGACTCATCTCCATCTCATCTCCCCTCCCATGATTAATCTTTCACTTCTTCTAAACTAATTCATTGATTTTGGATGCAAATTTATCATAATTCCATTGCTCATAGCAAATCCGAATATAAGTGAACCTTGCCTATCTCAATATCTCTGAGATAGTAGAGGGAGAAAAGACAAGAGAAGTCTAGAGGGGAAATCCAAAAAAGTGTCAGAGGAAAGCAGAATGAACCATGGTGTTTATACTGGATCTGATCTTTTACTTACAATAACAGAAACAATCCAGACTTCAACAGTAGACATGAGTCTAAATAGCCCAAAGCAATCTGTGTTGTTCTGCTCTGTGGTTTCGATTCAGGTTCAATGCTTGTTCTGAGAATTAATCTCATTAAGATGAGTGTAGCGGCTGATTCTACCAAAAATTTGCCCAATACTTTCAAAGGTAGTAGTAAATCCTTAGTATGGATTATTTGGTAGAACCACAGAGGAATTGTCTGAGCTTGCATTCATGGATTCATCAGAAAGAAGGACATTGCACTACTTAATCACCAGTTACTGAATCACAGAATTACAGAATATGCCGAGTTGGAAGGGATGGACAAGGATCATTGAGTCCAACTCCTGCCCTTGCACAGGACCATCCGCAAGAATCACACCATGTGCCTGAGGGTATTGTCCAAATGCTTCTTCAACTCTGTCGGGCTTGGTGATGTAACCAGTTCCCTGGGGAGCCTGTTCCAGTGTCCAACCACCTTCTGGTTGAAGAACTTTTTTTAATATCTAACCTAAACCTCCCCAGGCACAACTTCAGGGCATTCCCTGAAGTTGTGTTGTCTTGGCTGACAGATTCAGTTTTCTATCCTCCTGGAACCCAGATATCTGTTGAGCCTATTTTCCCCAGAGGAACCTTGACATTGCCAGGTTCCAGTGTCTTATTTCGTTATGAACATATCCCTGCAACAAATGAACACTTAGCTAGATGCCTTTTGTAACTTCATTCCCCCATCAGTCTCCAAAGATTAGTTCATAGTATTACAGATATTATAATGGACATTAAATGTAAAGAAAAATTGAATTAAATCAATTACTTCATATTTGTCTTATACATGTAGTGTTATAAATCACTACAGTCTTGAAAAATAAAATATATTTAAGCTTTTTCTGCAAAATTTGAATGCAATTTTACTACCAGCTTCTTCATGTTTGCAGATGAGCAGCAATCCCTGTACTTGCTATGAACACAAGGACATACTTTTCAATGCTAAGACACAATAAATATTATCATATACTGAAACCCTGTATTTTTCTCACATAATTTGTAATTTTAATATATTGCAAAGGAGAAAAGGTGAATGATATTAATGTACATGATGAGACAATGGTGACACAATAAGAACTGGCAGAGAAAGCACCATCCTTAGTCAGCACACTGATTTTCTGGCCATTACTTGGTGCTCCACAGCAGAACAGGAATTGATGTGAAGACATGACGTGCTGTTGGGCACAATACACAGGGAAGGAACAGGGGGGTTGATAGAAAACATTACATGGCAGTAGTGAAGGCCTGCTGAGGTTACTTCAGGTTAAGCTCTTGTGGTGCTAATTTGGTAAGACTGTCTACTCCTCGAGAGTTCAGTCTCTGTGGAAGGACAGGTATACGGGCTGCAAAACTGATTCCTGAGATTGTGTGCATTTGATTGTACACATTACTCCTCTCTAGGCCTTTTCTGCCGTCCCAGCTTAACTGTGGAGAATAAGTCTACTTTCAGATGAGACCAGGGTTCAAACTGAGTATTGTTTTTAAAGGCACCCAGGAAATGTGCCCTCTCTAGTCCCCTACAGTTCCCAGTGCCAGTGTCTCTGGAGATTTTAATGTGAATCTTATATTACTTCAGTGTTTCAGTCCAACCAAAATGAAATACTTTGGAAAGCTTCTTTTTGTGAAAAAAACTGAGATTTGGACTTGTTTCAATTTGGAGTGAATCCACATGTTAAGTTCTTGGAATTTCCTGTAGGAAATACCATTTTTCAACCAGAGGGTAAGACGAGGCTCATTGGCAGCAGAGCATGAAGGAGCCTCTGTGTCACCATCTTTGTTTTAGCTATTCTTCAGACAAATTGAAGTTTGCCAGGTCTGTAAGTAAGAAGACCCATTTATTTCATACAAGCTGCAGACTTCCAAGGTGTTGTGGCTTTCAGTCATTACCAATCTTTCGATTTACAAAGGGAATAGACAATCTCTAGTATACTTCAATTTATCTCATGTACAGCTCCACAAAATTCACAGAGTTAAACCTGAAAAGACTATATTTTTTTGTGTTTCTTTATTCCTTAAAAGCAGGTTAGTTGTTTTTCAGTTTGGTCAAACCCTAGAACATATTCACAGGTAAATTGAGATCATTCCAAGAATGCCAAGTAATCACAAAGTTAATTTGATAGATTCATGAGCAGTTTCTAAGGAAAGTGAGGAAGTCTTTATTTAGGATTAACCTTACCTAGGCTGATGCTGTTGATATGTTGCGTTCTTGAGGTCCTTTGGGATGAAGGCACTAAGCAATTGGAACAATTATATACAGTGGAAATATCTGCTTTACCCATAGATTGGCAGATACTGTACTCTCATGTCTGAATATATTTCTCCATACTGGTTCAGATCATAACTTATTATGAACATTTTTTATTCTTTCTTTCTAGCATATGTCTGCTTTTATCTCATCCATTACTGGCACATGTATCCTCACAATATAATACCATAGCGACCATTTTAGTATAACAGATGGGCAAGAGGATTATTTGTCTTGATACTTCAGTCAGAAACTACGTTTTGTTTATATTTTGTATTGACATTAAAAAGCTTTGTAACCAATGGGGGTTTCTTTTGAGTTAGTTTCATTTCATTTTATTTTTTAGTGATCCAAAAAGGCAAACTCTTTTTTTTTTTTCCACTTCAAGAATAGAATGATAGCACTGCCTGGGGGTTACCCATAGCAGTAAGCTAACACTTAACACAAATCAAGCACAAAGGCTGATGAAGAAGAGATGCAAAATTGCTACTGTAAGATTGGAAATAAACATGGGATTCAAAGGCTGCATGCTTCATAATACAACGGAGGGAAAAGAAAAACGTATTAGGAGAAAAATTATCGGAAATAAACCAAAATGGATTTTTGAGATTTATCAGATACATATTTTTTAACTTTTATGCTAAAATCAAACAGTCAGGCAAACCAGGGAATAGTTTACTTCTTTGGGGAGGAAGGTATAGTTTAGGTTATGGGATTTCTGACTGCATATAACTGTATATGATCTGTCTTTTTTAATTCCTTTAAAGCACTGAAAGTTTGTGCTTCAGATACGGATGACCTGATGGTCACGCAAATGCTCTTCATGGTGTGTAGTTATTGTCCCTCTGCATTGAAGGTAGGACCTTCTCTGCACCTGCCTTGTTCAGGTTTTCCCACTTTTAGCAACCACTGTACAATAATAAAGCTAGATTACTGTGCTTAACATGTATCTGCAAAAAGCAGTTCATATTCCTAGAGTATGCAGTCCTCAGTGAACACATAAATCAAAAGAAAGTTTTACTGTCCAAGTAATAGTATGGCTGGAATGTACCACTAGGGGATTAATATTCCTTAAGTTAAACAATGGACACTAACTAAAAGAGCAAAAACCGAGTTGAGATACACAAGTTTAAAGTCAATATGTTGCAGAAACCTCCAATTTGGGGGTTAGATCTGCCAAATTTTCCACTTTCTGGATTGGGACTGAAGTCAGAAATTTTATTAACTCTGATCCTATATGGCTATTTATAGCAATTTCTATGTAACTACAACTTAAACCCCTTTTTGAGTTCATTCAGTTAATGAAAATATCAAGACTGACATTATGGAGAACACTATAAAATTATTGACTGATATCAGTGAGGTAGTAAATTAAGGTTCCCGTGCCTATCAGAAGACTTTTAGGAGCATCTAGAAAAGCTAAAAACATCTGCATGGACAATTTAACCCTACATCTACAGGTCTGCAAAGAGTTTCTCCATAAACTTGTTTATAAACTAAGACTGGGAACATGCTAACCTGTACTTTACATAGGACCATTCCTTTCAAAAGAGAAATAGAATATACTTGATTTTTCTGTTTTCTTATACAGAACAACTGAACCAGAGGGTAGAAAAACAAAATACCTGCATTGATAAATTATACAGAGATTGTTCTTTGTGGAACATTTTTAACTTTCATCTCACAGAGCTCTACTATTGAACATCTGGAATATACCATGAATAAAATTTCTACACAAAGTATGATAAAGCACATAAGTAGACTGCAGTTTCATTGTCCTGATGACATCACTATAACAGGTAATTAAAAAAACCCTCAACATTTTTACATTTCTCCTCATTTCTTTTGTCTAATTTTAGATCTTTAGTTTGCATCAAAACAAAGATGTGTGAACCCAAGTATTTGTACTAGTAAACTTTTGAATGTTGCTATCACCCTGACAATCCAATTACTTCTAGAAAGTTTGGGTTATCTAAAAATGTTTCTTTTTCATTCATCTTCTACCCCACCTTTTCTGATTTTCTGGATTTCCTGGTTATTCAACTGAGCACAAATTGCTGTTCATACAGATGCACTGCCATGATTTCTGATTTGCAGGCTGTCACTCCCATTAATAACCTACTAGGCTGTCATGCTGTCATTCCTTGTTGCTGCAACGATTTGTTTCAAACATAGGGGCTGATTCATGAAGAATAAAAAAAGCAGTTGTCCTGTTTTACAGGAACCTCAAAATATTTATACAGAAAATGTGTGAAAAGCACACACACCACTTTTATCCTGAAGAATGTGAATGCTTAATACTCAACTTGTTTTCCTGAGAGAAAAAAGAAAGAATATAGACTCCAGTCAATTTTTTCTACGTGAAAACATAATGCTTTTAATAAAATCTTCTCCTTGTAAGATATACTAAGTTCAGTTCCAGAGCTATGATATGATAAATCCCCAGGATAATGCAATGGCTTAAAAACTGATAGCAAAGCTAATTTTAGGATTTTTTTTCATTTCTCACTCTATCTTATCCAAAAGTATTAATGGCAGCTATATTAGCAAAAAAAAGACAAAAATATATCAGTGCCCTTCAGTCTTTTGTTTTCCTTTCTTGTTTCAGGAGTTCTTGGATAAATTTCACTCTTGATGATACAGGTGCAGCTTCATTGCCTCTTACGGACTTGTGCTTTCGTAAAAGAGAAAACAATATGATCCACTGGATTCAGTATCCCTCTATACTGTTGGACTACTGCATGACTGGGAATGGTGAGATAATTTCTGGGATGGGATGATATTGCTGATAAATAAACCAGCACATGCATCCGCACAAAGCAGAAAATGAACTGGGACTGAACCAAAACCTGCAGAGGTTTTGACCCATTGGCAGGTGTCCAGGGACTCCCCTGTCCCTGTGGATTGGAGACAGACAGCTCTTTGACAGGTGATGCTGGTGACTGTGGGAGAACAGGGCAGGTCCCCTCTGCTGTGCCTGCTCCCCTGAACGCTTCCCAGTGCATCATGGATGTCACGCCGGGATGTCTGTCTCAGCAGCAGTGGGGCTGGCCAGCCAGCCCCGTCTTGAAACACCTCATCCCAGCATTTGCCATTCAGCTCACATACCCAGAGCGTTTCAAGGAGCTGGAGCTGCCAGGAGCTGAGCTCCTGCACTTTTTCCACCGCCAAGGCCCGACAATTGGCACATGTCCCAAAGAAACAGGCAGAAGAAGGTTTCTGAAGAAGGAAAAGAAGAGAACAACACAGGATGCTGACGTAAATCAAAATGGGGGAGAAGACAAAGGTGGAGGCTGTTTGAATCTCAGCTGCAGTGCTGGCTCCTGGTTTCCCATTTTCCCTCTGTTATCCCTCAGTTGCTTCTCTCCAGCCCAGAACTGCGCTACTCAAGCAGTGCAAAAGTTTGTGCTCCTGTTACCCTCCTCTCCCCACACCTCTCTCTGTCTGCTCCTAGTGCTGCCTACAGATGGCTTCTTTTGAGTGAACTACTCTAAAATATCTACATAAAATACTTAAATCATTAGGTTGACTTTGTACACTGTAATTTAAACCAATATTTTAAAGAGGTAGTCTCCCAATTACAGCTTTATTTTTATCTTCCATAAGGCTAACACATTAACTCACTTGAAAATTTGTCCCTGCCAAACAGTATCAGCAGCCAGTCCCAAATCTGTCAATGCCATAGTAGTTTCTAAATTGATGTTTAATTAATGAAGTATGATAGCAACAGGTTCTCCCTCTCCTTTTTTAATTTGATCTCCATGGCATTATAGGAACCTAAAGCTTCCACTAGGCACATATTCCTACTGTTTCCTTGTCAGAGGAAATGTATATTCATTTCAGACTTGTGGAGGTAATTACAGTAGCCACCAGTTGCCTACAGCAGCTAATCAAAGTGATAACCTGCGAGTTCTCAACTCCCCATGAGACAGCCCACTTGCCTCCAGCTGATGAATGCCAAAAGAGCAGCATGGGCCCACCAGTAATGACACCATCATCTAAGAGAAGTTTTTAACTAACCCATGGTTTTATAAAGACTCTATTAATGTCTCATGAAAAGAGGTCTAGATAAAACATTCCAATAAGAATTTTTTTAAAGGGAAATACCAGCACTGATGTAAATGTCCATTGTAAAATATTAAGTTGGTATTTGCCTACTTGTAACCTTTGCACTTCTCGTGTTCTGAAAAGCGATGAAGCCTTCCCTGAGTGTTTTCAAGCATGTGACTAACCTCTGACTAATAAGCTATCATGTCCTTGCCTGTGTCCAGCCACACAGTCAAGCACATGCTTCATCTTAAACAAATGCACAATTCCATCAATTTCAAAAGGATTCAGAGGCTGAAACTTAAATATATAGAAGCACTATAGAAAAGTATGCTATTATGCAACTGGAAAGTAGTATTGCATCTTGTTAGTTTAGATATCAATTGGTGTTGCCTACAACTACAATAAACAAAAAAAAATTGTAAGTAGAAGAAAACAGCATTTATAAATAACTTACAATTATTTGCCAGCAGAGTGGATTCACCACATTGGTAGGAAACCTTTAGATTCTTCTGCATGACCAGTCCCTTGCTTTTTCTGGAATTTTATTATTTACAACAGAGGCATACTTGGCAACAATATTGTCCCCCTCCACAATCTGCCACTCTATTACTGATAAAGGCAGCATTAAAGATACACACTATATTTTTGCTTTATTCCATCAGCATATTTCAGAGAGTTCACTGTATAAAATTTAAAGTAAGGAGAATTAAAAGATTTGAAGGTTGCTTCTCCAGCCTTTACTTGTTTCAATGTAATAGGCTTTATAACCAAACAAAACCACAGCTTCGTGGTCTCATTAAGATTCTCTAAAAAAAAAACAAATTGAAAAAAATGCCACAGAACCTCCTTAGCCCTGAAATGTAAAAGCTACCCACATGAAAAAATTCTCTGTGGCTGTTACTCTAATCGAGTTATTAAATACGAGATTTCTCTTTAAGGCTTCTGGCCAGGTTTTGACATTGAATTTCGGGATATTCTAATTAGCCGTAGTCCCAAAGGAAGTGTTCCTGGCTTCCTCCCTGCATAGCTGGGAGTCCTGAAGGACTCCAGGCTGCAGGCTGCAAAGAGAGTGGGTTAGGTTAGTACATTTCCTACTCATGTCGCTATCATCGTCCAGGGAATGGACTTCTGCTCTACCATTTCCTAGTCTCATTAAAAAGTCGGTGAGCTTTTAAAGGCTGCAGTTTCTAGTTTTTAGGACTGTCACCACTCGCAGTGGCCATTTTGTTCTTTGAAATACACACATCATCATGCTATTATTAATTCTTGCTTGCTGTAGCACTCAAAGGACCTGAACAAGGCCAGACCAGAACTCAGAATCCTCCTCCACCACAGAGGAAGATGTGATGGCCACCTTGGGAGCTTAGGTGATACCCAGCTTGAAGATCACACCGACTCAGTCATGTAAGCAACACCAATTTTTTTTTCTCTGTAACAATTGTGAGTCATAATAGTTTATCTTAATTTGAAAAATCAAGATGAAAAAATCTTCCAGCACCTTTCTCTCTGAACAGCAGCAAGACAGCAGGTAGGTACCCTGCCAGAACCAGCCTGCTTGCTCAGCTCTCCTCCAGCAGCAGGGAGACAAAAACAGGTGTGAGGTGTCTAGCAATGAGCTCAGTCTCTACATCCAGGGCATGTGCTCATGCTCCACAGAGGTGTCCACAGAAGCTTTTTGGACTTTAGCATAGCTTTTGATACTGCCTCTCACAGTATCCTTCTGGAAAAATGTACTGCATACAGCTGAATAACCAGGTTACATGATGGGTGAGCAACTGGCTCACAGGTCAAACACAAAGAGTTATAGTGAATGGGGTAACATCAGACCAGTGACCTGGCACTAGTGGGGTTCTGCATGGCTCCATCCTCATCCCAGTACTCTTCAACGTCATCCTTAATTATTTGGACACAGGACTTGAAGGAATACTAAGTAAGTTTGCCAACGACATTAAATTGGGAGGAGCTGAGTCCATTGAGGGCAGAGAAACCTTGACAAATTAGGGAGATGGGCAATCACCAACTGCATGAAGTTCAACAAGGGTAAGTACCGGATTCTGTGCCTGGGATGAGTGTCTATACACCCTGGTTGTGTGTATAGACTAGGGAACAAATTGAATATGAGTCAACAGCCCTGACATCCAGGAGGGCCAACCATGTCCTGGCTAAAGGAGATGATTGTCCTGCTCTTCTCTGCCGTGGTATGGCCTCACCTTGAGTACTGTGTGCCAGTTTGGGCACCACAATATAAAGAAGACATTAAACTATGAGAGAGCATCCAAAGGAGGGCCACGAAGATGGTGAAGGGCCTTGAGGGAAAGCCTTATGAGGAGTGGCTGAGGGCAATTGGTCTGTTCAGCCTGGAGGAGGCTGAGGGGAGACCTCACTGTGGTCTTCAACATCCTCACAAGAGGAAGGAGAGGGGCAAGTGCCGATTTCTTCACTCTTGTTACCATTGACAGGACTTGAGGAAACAGCATGAAGCTGAGTCAGGGAAAATTTAGGTTAAATATCAGGAAAAGCTTCTTCACCCAGAGAGTATTTGAGCACTGGAACAGGCTCCCCAGGGAGGTGGTCAAAGCACCAAGCCTGCCAGAGTTCAAGAAGCATTTGGACAACACTCTCAGGCACATGATGTGACTCTTGGGGATCG
>NW_016690255.1:0-97275 GCF_001604755.1 Lepidothrix coronata | reverse complement strand
TTACACAACTGTATCTGTGGACTTCAACAATTATCTGTAATCAATAGTTGTAGCATCATGGTAATAAAATTATAGTACTCACATATAATTACACTTACATTCAAATATACCCAGTTCCATTCAGAGCATATGTCAATGGAGTAAATCATGGTAAGTCAGTAATTCTCAAAAGAGAGGAGGGAAGGTCAGATCCGTGCTTTCCAAGAAATTTAGTTCAGCAAGGACTTTCCTTTTCAGTTAACCTTCTAACATTCTAGTTCCTTTAGATTTTAAAAGAAACTGTTCTGGATAAAGCTTTTTTGGCAGTACCTTTGCTAATCCTACACACATAACTCCTTATTTTTATACTAAATAAAATTCTTACAATTATATGCATATGAATGAGCATAACATAATTTATCACATGCTGATTTTGTTACTTAAAGTCAGAAATTAGTGGACACTCTTGAATTCAAAATTGCTTGTAAATCCGCGAAGATGAATTTTTCATGTGAGTATAAAAATAGGACTGTGTTATATCTTTCATTTTGTGCTTTCCTCATTCAGTTTCAATACCCTCTCCCTGCTTCTTTTCTGTTCTCCTTCTATTCTTTCATTTCCTGATCCTCTATTCACTCTATCTTCATCCCCTAATTTTCTGTCCTTCTACTTTTGATTCTTAGCATTAATCTTGAAGATCAAATTTTGTACTGAAAAGGTGTTTGTACTGGTATAAAAAGACTTTTGCTCTATTACTTCCTCCCCTCCCCCCCATATAAAGACACTGTAATACCTTGGTTGTACCACAGACCTTGATTTCAGTAGTTACAGGACTTTTCCCCGTGTAATGAAATCCTGAGTCCTAGTTACCCTGCTGTTAGGAAAGGGGAAAAAAAAGAGACCCTTAAAAAATCCTAATATGAGGGTATCTGGGCATGTTTCTCACCACTGATGTTTAAGTACATTAAAAACCAGATCTGTGAAAGCAGCAACAGGTGGGAAATGAAAGACATTATAGGGGGACGGAACCAGATCAGTCCTTTTTCCTTTATGATTTACATGTGCAGGTTGTTCGCAAGAGTTTCTCCTCTTTCTGGAAGAAGCATCTTTCTCAAAAAGTGCAGTGTTTATAGTGAAAGCTCCAAATTTCTACATCTTTCATTACAAAGAATACTGTTTAATCATAAATTTTACACAGAAATACATAATTATTTCTCTGCCATCACTACCTACAGCTGAGAAAATTAAAGCGGTGAACATTGATAGAGATACTGGTTTGGGTATGCTTATGAAGGTTGGATCTGTTATTCCAATTGGCGTTTCTGAGTCCACTTTAAACCAGCTACCTTGGTCCTGCTGGCAGTACAAAGGCTTCTTGTCTTCTCCCGTGACTTTTGCAACCCACACAGGATTTGGTGCAGCAAATGTGGCAGTACTAGCAGGACACAGGACAACACAGACTGCAGACAGACTGCAGCTACTGTGTACCTCCAGTGGGTCCCATGGGGCTTAGAGAGAGTATGTTCTTGCCCTGGAGAGTATGAGAACAAATGGCAAGGAGAGGCAGCTTACCTATGGCGTGCTTCCAAAAGCTCTTCTTACAAATTGTCCTGATTCCCACTGAGAAAACTGACCCTGACCTGACACAGGAGTCAGGGTCACTCCCATTACTCCTATGTCAGATTTCAGTTGAGTAACATCAAATCTGCAGCATTTCCTGAAGCTGCAACACAGAGCTGTTATCAAAGTGACTTTGGGTGTTTAAAGGCTACAAAATGAATACTTTGGACAAAGATTTTCTTTGCGGAAAATAGGTCATGTCCTGAAAGTCAAGGATAGTCAAAAGGTGGTCAGCATCTCTTAGGAAATGGCCTATAATTCTTCGAGTGTTAACTGAAGAAATGATGTGCAGCCAGAGAAAAAAAAAGCTAGAGCTATCAGAAGCTGAAAAATCTGATTTATGAGAGATTTTTCATTTTCTTTTTTCTTTTCTCTCTTTTTTGCTAACTAGAGTTAAAAACAAGGTAATCACACTAATTATAGCTTTGATCAATTCTCTGCTGAAGACAAAAATGGTTCTATGTAGGTCACTTGCTGATGTCTAAGTTTATAAAAACAGACTTATATCATGATAATATCAATTTAAAATCATCCATGGCATGCACATACAAAATCTGCAACTGTTTCAGGTATTTTCATTAGTCACTTGTTACGTATTTCTTTACAAACTCTTCATAAATTATGTTTATGTCTTATAACTAGTAGTACTAACAATGCATAGTATCAATAAGGTCATTATATGTATAAAGAATAAATAACAGTAATATTAATGCCACCAAGTAGCAATGCTTGACAGCATCATGTATATTCAGTCAGCCTACAACTATATTTCTCTGTACTTCGATGATAAGACATGGAATGGTGCCAGTCACTGGTTTAATGAACGTCAAGAGCAGAAGTTGAAAAGTTAGATAGCAGTTGGTTAAAAGAAGAAAAGAAGAGCTAATGAAATAAATGTATTCTAACTCTTTCAGAATTAAGATGTGGACTTTTTGGATCCTTTTACCACATCAGTTATTACATGCTCATCCTCTTTTCCTGGCCAAGCAGGGAGTCCAAGCTTCCCTGTTGTAAAACCCAAACTGTTGGACCTATCTAGTTTGCTATGAGAGCTGGAGTGATAGATTTGACCTCTAAATTGCATAAGGATAAATCAACAGCAAATAATGAAGCATTAAAAGGTAAGTAGATTGTCCCCTGACATTGGATGTTTTAATTCCTAATTATTTTTTTCAAAGTTCCTTTGCAGAGGGTCAGGTTGGGGTTTTTGTTTTTCTAATGGGAGTTGTACACTCTGCATGGATTTGCTATCTGCCAAATTTGGGTGGCATTACTGCAGAGGCCAGTTATGGACTGAAGGAAAACAAATTATTTGCAAATGGATGGAAACCTTGTAGAAGCTTTGCATTAGGTGCTATATTGACTTTACCTCTTCAGGTAGAGAGGGTATATAAAGATGCCTTTATACTTACAGATCAATACGAAGTGTTTCATTTTCCTCATCTCTCCATCTTAGAAGACTAGAAATCTGTTCTAAAATGAAAATGGAAACTATTTGTTGAAGAAAGGACAACACCACCTTTTTGCCACAACTAGGATGGCACATTGAGAGGGACTGTGCACTCATTAGCATTTGGCATGTGATTCTGTAGTACACTGGCTCTTTTAAAGCTGTCTTGCTTTGTCCATTTATTCTAGGACTAAAGAGCAAAGACATGGGATTTTCTTTTTCCAGACTTTTCTTCCCGTGTGTCCTAAATGAATGACCTTTGTCCTTTCAGCCCTGGTTGCTTGAAGTACTGGGAGTCCTGCCCTGTTATAGGTCAGCTCCTCCATAAGAATTAGCCCCACATGGATTGCCCTGAACTCCACCAGCATGGCAGGTACGAAGAGGTTTTTTTGTCACTTGACAATTAAAGTTTCCAAGAATTTGAGTAGCCAGGGAGCTTCTAGGGCAAATCCAATAACATTTAATGCAAAAGCAAAATGACATACACTTCAGCTGTTCTGCACCCAGGCTACTTGTGACACTTTGCTGGACATAGCTCAACTCCATTCAACAACGTTAACTGCATCTCAAAAAGTCCTTGATGCCATTCTGCTCTGTTTAACAGGAATGATGAGTATGTATATGCTTGTCCATGATGATAGTAACAATGTCATATCTGATGGGTTCAGATTGTTAAGATTGTCTTCAGTTGTGTTACCATCCTGGGAAAAATAGGGCATGCTACTTTGTCCTACTATGAGTAAATGACTACAGAGCATAAAAACTGCTACTCCAAGCCTGTCACCCCACACTGCCAGCACAGGTTTACTGCTGGCAGACTGTGTAATCTGAGATCCACCATGATCCACCATTACACCAGACTGTGTAATCTGAGATCCACCATGATGAGATGATTGAAGATCCCAGTGGACAATGAACTGACCATGACCCAGTGATGCACCCTTGCTCCAAAGGAAGCCAGTAGCATCCTGGGATGCAGTAGAAGTGCTTTCAGCAGGTCAAGAGCGGTGAACCTTCTCCTTTACTCAGCACTGGAGAGACATACCTGGAATTCTGTGTCTAGTTCTGGGATACCTATCACAAGTGAGACATGTTAACCTGATGAAAAGGAACAAAAAAGAGGAAACCATACTGTTTTCAGTGGTGCCTAATGACAGGAAAAAAGACAATGGGCACAAATTAACATATTGGAAATTTAATGTGAATACAAGAAAGCACTTTTGTACTGTGAGGATGGTAAAACTTTGGAAGAGTTTCCCTAGAGAGGTTGTGGAGTATCTATTCTTGAAGATATTCAAAACCCTATCGGGCATGATCCTAGGCAACTTGTCCTTGGGGTCTATGCTTGAACAGAGGGGTTAGACCAGTTAATCTCAAGAGGTCCCTTCCCACCTAAACAATTCTATGGTTCTATGAAATCCCTCGGGCCAAAGAAGAAATTAAATTTGAGGCTGTATCTGGTCTTAGTGTGCCAGCTACTAGTCCCAGTACATTAAGTAAAATACTGTGCTGCTGAAAAACTATCTATCTATATATATATATGTATATACATATATATATATGTGTGTGTATATATGTGTATATATATATATAGACACATGTAGGCTGAAGAGGAAACACTTCCCAGCAGTCCATGCCTCAAACTTTAAATCTATTGGGTTTTCTAATAATTTCTTTACATTTCCTAATTTCCTTCCTACATTGCTTAACTTTCCCGTACAGCTTGGCTACTGTTGTGGGTGCTGTTCTGAGGTCTTAGTCCTCTCAACTTATTGTAGGAGGAAATCTGCATGTCTGTCTCAGTGCTGTGAATTCTCTAGGTAGCTGGACTGCTGAATTATAGGATTTCATTCTGGAAATTGTTCAGGCTTCTACAAAATAGCCATATACATCTAGTAATTTTGCTGCTTCAAAACACATGAGCATAATAGTAAATCCTGATAATGCAGAATCCAGCTACTGCTCCAAGACAACATGAGGACAAGCTAAGTCTTTCACATCAGATACTTCATATTTTCTCATCAACATTCACCTGTTCTTGACAGGCAGAACTGACCGATGCAGCAGGAATACTTCACATGATAATGAGTAGCACTACCAAGTGGCAGGCACACATGACCTAGCCAAGATCATGGATTAAGCTTCAAATATTTGGGTTAAAAATAAAGACATCTTGAAATCACTTTTTTCAATAAAGAATGCAATTACATGATTATTGCTTTAAAGAATACTTAGAAACACTACAACTAAAATTGTTTAGGAACATATGTCTGTTCTTGTCAATGATTTACATCAAAGTGGTACAATGCAAGAGAGAACAATTCTCAGATGCAACCTGAATATTGCCAAATTCTTTCTGAAAATTTGACTCTATTAATGACTTAAATAAAATTAAGTTATCCCCAGTCTTTTCCTTGAGACTGGTTGTTCACTCATTTTCTTAAGAGTGCTTCCTAGCTAAGGGCTATATAACAAATACTGTTTATCACCCCATCCCAGGACCTCTTTGTTTCCTTTTGAGGATGATTTTGTTACTACAGGTGAGCTCCAAGATCCACTCCATCCATTCTTTAATCCTGAACTATAAACTTTGGTAGAGTCCAGATACAGTTTTAGGTCTCCAGAGAAGGTGATTTAATTCTTTTTTCTATAAAATATTTAAAGCACATTCTCTTAGTTTTCCTGTTCTAGCAAAATTTTCCTTATAGAACAGATTTGAAACAAGCTTTTTTCTTTTCCTTTTTCTTACTTCGCTATTTCATGATTTTGCCCATATTTTGTTTTTCCAGTTGCAGACAGTCTCATCTTTTCTGGCCCTCTCTACTTGTCAGACTCTCACTTTCAGTGCAGAGCCTTCCTTCATTCTCTCACTAGAAATATGAAGCTAGATGTTTAGCATACGGATCTTTGAAAATGCTGGGCACCCACTAACAGACAGTGATAGATCTTCCCTAGTTTCTGCTGGAGTTGAATTTCCTTGGCACCTTCTACTATCATGCCTGTATACTTAGGGCTTTTCCATTTTGGAGCTCAGCCTTCACTACCTTTCAACACTTCTCCTGTTTCTGAGGACTGTCTTTCATGCGGTTCCCATTGCTCTCTTTCAGTCTGCTTAAACTGCTATCTTTAGCTGTCTTCAATTTTAGAAGACTCCAATTTTGTTTGGAAAACTAAATCAGACTTTAGTGGAAAAGCTCTACATGAGCATATATTCATGCATCTGATATTCCAGGCTGCTACTGAGATGGGTCTCAGTTTCTGAGTGTCATGATTGCATCCACCCGACAAGGGTTAAAACAGAGTCATGTGAATAGGAAGCAGACGTTCTTCCTTGTACTGCACCAAATCCTAAAAATGCTGACTACAACAGTGCAGCTACATTTCTTGCTTTTTCATCCCAAATTGCTGGCTTGAAAGTTCAGATGTTCTGATCTTGAATTCCATGCTCATTTCTAGTACCAGTATGAGAGGAGGGCCATGGAAATAAGCTTTTTCCTTATGGCTGATCAATAGAGGGCATAATTAAGGACTGTAGGCCAAACCTCAACCAAAGTAATTCACAGGGATCTACTCCACCTGCAAATCTGGCTCACAACACAGAACTGCTGTTGTTAACATGTTAAATCACTCCCAACCAAGACAGATAAGCTGTATTCTGTGCTTACTTCTGCATTTGCACTTCTTTGAATTTTTCTTGATTTGAATGCCTATCCCTCAGGAGACGGAGGCAACCATTTCCTGAAAGAAAAAAAAAAAGTTAATTTTAATAGGGGGTCAGCTTGATCCCCCATAGCAGGTCAAAGCTGGGATAATTATGTGTATCTGACTGATGTTCAGATGCTTACATTCCACATTCCCTGATGAATTTGTAGCTAACTGTATGCGATAGAAATATCTCACATTATTCTTGCATTTGCCAGCTTGCAGTGTCATTCCAGATGGCAAACACAAAAATAGCATGAAAAAATTCTTTCTGAAATTCAGGCTCTAAAAGGATTTTTTTAATCCTACAGCAGATTTTCCAAGATATTCAAACTACCCATTCCTTACTCACATAAAACATCCCAACAGGAGTATCTTGTAAAATCATTGTTACAGTAAATTTTGGGCCATTACTAATTTCATTACTGGCTGCTTACTAAAAGTATATTTATTTCTTCATCACTCCTCTTAGAAATCTACCTCTGCTACATTTTATTCTTTGCTCGATGTTACTTTCATTAGAGTAGGAGTATCTTCAGAGCAATAGAATTGGAAAGGTCTTAGTTGTTAGCATAAAAGTGGGACTGCTTAAATTTGATTACTGTGTTTAATGAAGTGTCAAATTTATTTACAAGATGACATGATGAATCACATTACAGTTATTATAAATCAGCTTATAAGAATGGACAAATGGTTCAATAAAGCAATGGATTTACAAATCTGAGATGAACGCTTTTGGGTTCTTTGTCATATTTCCCCTTAAAAAAAATGGCAACGCACTATTTACTTTAGCCCAGGAGCTAAATTGGCAATTTGTTTAAAAAAAAGAGAGAGGGAAAGAGAAGAGAGGGTTTACATTACATTTTCCACTAAACTTTCTGTCTCGCTGACCAAAAATGTCAGATCATTCACATGGATAAATCCAGTTCACCTCAATGTTTGTTAACCTTAGAGCCATACATATGTGCTGTTTTTTTCCTCTTCCAATACAGTTTTGTCCCACTCCTAGCAGAAGACTCTTCCCACATCCATACAAGATACAATATCTCCTGAAAAAATTGTTTTGCCTGTCTCTTTCATTTGCCTGAATGCTGGGCCTTTAACTGGGATTCAAATTACCCCCAAGTCCTAAGATTAAAATAAAATTTTATCTGCTTGCCTTTTGACACTTTCAACACCTTGCCTTGTCTGACAACAGAGTTGCCCAAAGCCTCAAGAAAATCAAAAAGTAAATAAGCATCCACCCAGCCCCCCCTCTCTTCCCCTCGCCGGCCTTGGAGTCTTCATTAAAAAGGTCTTAGTTCACTTCCTTATGAAGGAAATTGGCTCATTTGTGTGCTCTACTCTCTCCTTCTCTCTCTCTGCCTGACTTGCAAAGGAATTTGTTTGAAACATTTTTTTCATCACATTTCTGTTTATTTGTGTTTGCCCTGCAGAAATGCTAATGCAGGTTCATTGCATTAAACAGGCCTGATAACGTCTGAGTGCACTCACATATGTGTAGGCTGAAAAACAGCCACGTCCAGGGGAGGAGGGGGGCTGAGGAAGACATGTGTGTGTTTTGGGGTGTGCATGCACATGGAGCAGGGGAGCTTCCAAGTGGTTGAGCTCAGGTTTTTGTGCCACATCTGCATTTTGCCCTGTTTGAGTGACAGGTGTACATGGATGCCACATTGGCTGCCAATATGCTATGAGACCATGGTAACAATCGCTCATCTCTGGGGAGCTATGCTGCCTCGTTCCTCACTATCAGACATGAAAGAAATAATTTCAGGTGCCAGAAAAGGAACTGTGATAAAAGAAAACATTTCGGCTTTCATGGCACTAGAGTTTGCCCTGAGGCAACAGCTTTGATAAAAAAAAGTGTCTCTTTCTTTACATTCACAATTAATCCATGATTATCTACAAGCAATCCTTTGCCCTATAGGATACTGACAGAAAAGTTGGTTTTTTTTTTTTTTTTTTTAATTCCTTGTACACTTCACCTCTGTTTTTTCCTGCTACATCCACCTATTGTATCATGCAAATCTTCAGACCCTGCTGAAGTTAGATACAGCTTCCCACCCCCACTTTGGGAAGTTATGTAGATATCTGTGTAGAATAGCTATTGTTAGCTGAAGTATTAGCATATAACGTTTCTTCAGTTGTATATTTAAGAAAGATATGAAAGAGGGCTATTATAACACAAGGAAAGTTGAACTAAGCCCAATTTTCTGCAGTGTTCTGTGTCATCAGCCAAAATAAAGTTTTGGTATATTTTTAAGAGAAAAAAAATAAAAAAACCTACTCAAAAGTCAGTATTATCCCTATCTGTATAAGTTCACTTTCACTTGATATTGGTTGGATCTAGCATTTATCATGTCCATCTGATATAGATAAGACCATGCTTCATGTTGAGGTCAGGTCCTGGGGACCAAAGGACATGAGAGGTCACAGTGTAAAACAAATAACACCAGGCTTTTGACCCAGGCAGCCTCACTCTTCCCTTGGGCTTCCTTGAGGACTGGGAACACTCAGCCTCCTCCACAAAACCTTCACTGCCCAACTCTGTAAGGGAGACTAAGGAAAACTTATGGTCCCATTCCCCAGCAGCCATTTCCCACCCACCAGTCTTTGTCACCTTGAACGCACAAAGGGAGAGAGGGTCTCTGGGCACAGATGCCTCTGTGCAAGTACATGTACACATGCATACATATATGTGCACCTATATGTATAGCTGGGGTGATCATAGCTCCTCTGCTGGCACATGGCAGCCTGGCACAACATGCCCCACCTTATCCTGGACAGTGCCTGGACCTTACAGACCATGCCTATTCCTGAGATTCCCTGAGAGGCAGGCTGGGGCTCCTTTTCAGGGCTTGTACAGGCAAGCCATTGCCTAATGTGAAAGAGGTCCAAAATCACAGATGTAATGGTTGACAAGAACTTATTCTGGGCACAAACATTTCTGCCACAGGTCCAGTGTCTCTCCATTCCCAGCCCTGGTGTTCCATGTCCCGGACTACCCCTCACCTCAGACAGACCAAGCCAGATCTGTAGGGATTTTTAAATGCCTAATCAGTTTTTCACCCTGATTAGGCACACATTGTGATTCTAACTCTATGCACTTCCATTTGGACTTCCCCAAAGGGATGAAAATTTTACATATATAGACCTTCACACCTCTGCCTCTGGTTCTTCATCAGAAATGTTTTGCCTCATCTGAAAACACATACAAAAATCTTTGAAAAAAAATACCAGGACTTGTTTTAGAGACAATAACCATGACTTAACATGACACAACCATCACTAATAATGAGAGTTCAGATTTCTCTTCTCATTCATCTCAGTTATGATTGACTTCTTGAGCCCCTTCCAGCTTTTGGATTCTATACCAGTGACTCTTAGATTGCAATAAGGTGGATTCCTTCACGTTACTTATTTCAAGGCTTTTTAAGGGATACAATGACATAGCTCTCCTACAGCAGATCAACTTTGGCAAAAACTGTCCACCTACAGGGTCTAGTAATTAAGCAGTTTGAACAAGATAATGGAACAAAAAGCCAGGAAAATTACTGAACTCATCAGCTACCACAGATGCAGAAACTCTGTGTTTCTGTTTCCCATTTTTCTCCATTTAGATCTATCTGTCCATATGGATGGATGTCTCTTTTTGTTTATCACTTTCTCTCTTTCTCTGCTTTTGTTTTTTTTTCCTGCGTCAACATGCATCATTGTCCTCCCTATGAACAGTTTCATGTTGCTGTCTTCTGACGAATCCAACCAGCAATATTTTCAACAATGGGCTAATTAGTGGAAAGGAAGAAAAACAGTCTGCAGGATAATAATAAACAGACTGGAGAGATGCAGGATTATCAGGGAGCAGAGCCCTAACACGGTATTGCTAAGTTATGTACTCATTGCTCCCTTGCTCTAACAAGCAGCTACATAAAGCTAGGTAGCTTTTCTTCTCAAACAAAGCTAAGGGAAGAAAAAAAAGCAAGACTTCTCTGTATATGTTGGTACGTGTTTCAGAGGGGAAAAAAATCAGGACATTGTGAGCAAACTGGCTCTGCAATGGATCGACAAGGGTTTATTATTCTGAGCAGCACTCAATCAAATGTGGCCCCTATGAACAGAGAGTAATGTTGGCGAATCATCCTGGGGGCTTTTTTTCTGTGTGTGAGTGGTATCCATCTGTCAGCTGTCAGTGCCAGTGAGAGATATACAGAGCTGTCACTTCTTGTCAGCCAGCATTTGTGAGGCCTTTTGCAGCTGCTACACAACATATACTGTCCTTATTGAAGGCCAACAAGGAGTCTTGGAGAAGATTCTGCTGGGCAGGGTGAAAAGGGGAAGAGAGATGTCAGGACCACTCTAGGAGAACAGCCTTGACCCCTCAAAAATTTTTAACTTCCCCCTCAAGAACCTATTTTTTTCTGAATATTAATGATAATAAAAGGCAGATGGAGAGCTGAGGCAGTGGCACAGCTACATGCTCTGCATTTTGAGATTCAAGGCAAGTCTTGTGCTCCCTTTGGTACCCCTGGAACCTGTAACAATAAACATGGTGGGATGTGGGTGGTGATGCGTTCCAAAGAGTCCAGTGCTGTATCCTGAATGAAAGGAGAGAGGGAACAAAGTTATTCCTCCAAGGAAAAAAAAGCCCCATCTATCACTCCCAAGATATACATATATGTATACACACACACACACAAGATAGATGAGCGTGTGTGAAAAACTTAGATGCGTATCCACACCTTTTAGAAGTGTTGGAGTTGTGCTGGGCTTGTGCTGAATTTAGGGCTAAACCAAACCCCAGGTTCCAAGGCACTGAAGTCTTGCCAACTGTTTTCTGAAAATGTTGGCTCCAAATGTTGAAAATCTCATGAGATCAGCTGTTCTTCTGAGTTTTCCCTCACCATGGGCTGTATCAGAACTGGCTCCAGAAAAATAAGAGGCCTTTTTTGTTTGTGATCTGCTGCAGATTTATAGCATTATAAGGACCAAAAGTTTTGCATCCAGCCTGTTTGATTTCACATATTATCCGTTACAGACGGAACTGAAATACTGTTTTTAAGTAAAGGATCCTGACTTTAGAATACTATTATAAATGTTTAGGTATGCTGAATTGTTTTGCATTATTTAAAAATGACAACTGTTTAAATCTATAGAGAACATTTTGATTTGGTTTATATGTTTACTGCTGCCTTTGCAACAATGCTAAACTAACACGGCCAAAGTTCAAGGCAGCAGGATTAGGAGAAATGAGTGTACGTGGAGCTGGGAAGTGCTATATTCTACTCTTTGCTTTTTCATCCAAGTCGCCTCAAGCTAGCCATGTCAATTCTCTACCTGTTTCCCATTTGGTGATAACATTTCATTACCACTCTCACAAGAGCATCAAGTTGATGGATCTTGCAACCAACCTTTGAACTTCTAAAGATCTCTACAAGCACAAATCTGTCCTAACTATATCAAGAAAGCAACTTGTGTGATTCTGGTTGTGGGTTCAATAATGCAAAGCTAGAAATTTAGACCTAGTTCTGCACCAATAATTTTGCAAGGGTGGGAGATCAAGTGATGTTTACAATTCTCAGAGTTCAGTGCAGCTTTGGACATGAATAAGTCATCATTTAAACATAAGATCTCATACCAGATTATTTTCTTTTAGAAGTAATTTTGCTTTTATAAGACTTCGTCAAGGAATTTAGAAATTCAGGATTAAAAAATGCAATCAAGTGTATTATAGCAAGAATACATAAATCAATTAAGTCTTGTTCAATAATGAGGGTTTGTACATACTACATAAAACCGATAACATTATAACAATATCTATAACGTAATAATTAAATTGTAGTATTATATGAAACTGTAAACAATTAATTTTAATTATTTTACAGACTTCCATTACTTTACATATAAATGAAATAAAATCCTGCGGAATACTAAAACATAGTCAGACTGGATAAATGTATTGCTTAGTATTTTTGACTAGGGTGACTGGTTTTCTCAGGCAGACTGCTATTGTTAAGCCCAAGCAGCAAGTACTTCATTGATTCATTTTGTGCCTGTAGAATCACTTTTTATTTAAAAGATGCAAAAAAGATTTATAATTTAGCTTAGGGTTGCTTGAAAGCCTGCTCTGTTTGGTTACCAGTTTCAGACACATATGGTATAACTCATATTGCTGCAAGTAAAACAAGACTGACTGTTGAATGAGCATAACACTGTAACAGCAGAATGTCTGCATTTAGCCCTTTAAACTCAGATCTGCTTGCAAGCCAAAATCAAATGGGAAACAATTAGTGCCTGTCAGAAAATGATTTCCCCCTTCCCCCTGAGAAAATCCAAAAATGTAAAAGAAAAAGAAGAAATTTTCAGATGAAAACTATTAATTTTATTGTGGAGATGCATTTCCAATGGCTCATGGGAATTGTAGTTCATATGCCTCATGACCCAATTCCTTCCCAATTACTTAATCCCTTAATAGACTGTCCCTTGCCCTTATTCTCCCCTATACCCTTCCATGAACAGTTTTGCCATGGCATGAAGGATCTATTTGTGTAATACAAGATTTAGGAAACTCCATAAGAGAAATATCATCCATAAATGACGGGGGGAGTTTCTGACTCAATAACTTCTTCCAAGCCTTGCGGCAAAGTTCTGAAGTTGGGGCAATTTTGTGATTTTGATAAGAAATTACAGATACAATTGTCCTCTCTGAGTTAAAGTCTAAAGCTTATCATGCTGCAAACTATTAAGGCTCAGGATACTCTTCAATTTCTTTTCCTATTTTGAAGAAGAGTAGCTAAAATGCTGAGGAGTCTGTCATAATGAACCCTTTAAATAAACTCTGTTGCATGAATGACACAGAAACCACACTGCCAAAGCATGGTACACCTGAAATATTTCAGCATTTGTTGGGAAAGCTATAGGTAGTGTCATAGAAGTGAGCATTTCTTCCTGAGCCCCTGGAAGTGTGCTGTGTTATGGCCTTTGTCAGCTAAAGCACAATTTGATGGATTACCAGAGAGTCCTTTAAAAATAATACTCTTTCCTGGGGGAGAACAAGAGAAGCACACTACTTCAGATAGCAGTGGTGAGGGGAACATGATAGGCATTATTGTGATTAGAAAGAACAATGGATCTCTATAAACTTACATTATTCTTGGTTTTGGAAAATGACAAGACTGAACTAAATTGGAGTTGAGAAGGAGAAGGTTGTTTACAGCAACTTGCTGTCTAACATCTAGTCTGAACATTCTGGTGGGCACAAAGACACTCTGGTTTTCCCGTGTTGCAATCAAAAGAGCAATGGTGCTCTCAGTAAATCAGTCGTGATCTCAGTAAAACGTGGCTACTATCTATTATTCTGTTAGTGATAGATTTACATATCCCATACCTCTCTAAACAAGAGTAGGAGGATCTTGTACACTTTTCACCCCTCAATGTTGTTATCCAATTGCATGACTCTTCTGCCTCAATACTTTGTGTAGTTGTTAAGTTTGCTATTGGGTGTTTCCCCAGCCTGTCTATATCATCTATATTTAAGATACGGATTTTATTTCCTTCCCAGGTTCTCCGTGCTTCTCAGGTTTATATGCTGTCTCTGCTGATCCTGACTCTGCTTTCCCTTTTGCATCCACTTGGACTTCTCCCCTGACTACCTAGTAGATGAGCCAGCAGAAAAAATGGAGCAAAAAACCAGTTGTGTAGGGCAGCAGCCAGACATAGTGTAGGACAAAACACAGTCCCAAACAAGAGAGAGAGACATCTCACAACAGTGTCCATGGCTCTACATTTAGACCACAGAGGCTCAGCTGTTGGGGCACCAAACCACCTGGGCCCATAAGCCTTCGTAGATGCTGTTTAGTGACCCTTTTGTTTAGTGTCCCTGCTGTTCGAGGCATGAGGAAAGGGTGGAAGTCTAGAGACTGGCTACAGTCTTGTAAATCTCCTCATTTTCTGACTGGCAGAGCCATAGAGGCACAGCAAAATCAGGCAATCAGAGCTTAGCACAGCCAGAAGACCTTCCCTGGCCTTGACACCCAGAGCTTCAGAGGATGATGTGGACACCAGGGGATAATTACAGGACACAGACACAGAGCCAACATACATGTCTGATTGACAGTGCCAGAAGCTAAGATGACGACCGTTTCTGCCATCATTTCCCTGAAGGTAGCACCGTCTGGTGAAGACTCACAGATTTCTTCATCACCTTTTCATAAAAGCAGAAAAAATGGAGAAAAGAGGCATTCAGATGCCTTCAGAGAAGAAAAGGAAAACAAGTGATTAGAATTTTTCTCTACGATGGAGCCAATGTATGCCAAGTTACACAAATACACACATTTTAGTGGGATTGACCCCAAGGAGTGGGAATCGGGATCTACAAACCATAAATGAGCATATTTCCTTCAGACACCCCGAAAGAGGAAAAAGCGGACCATTTTGATTGCATAGTATCACCTATTATTCAGCATTGCTTAACTCCTGGCTTTGTGAGAGAGTTTCCAGTTGCTCAAAACACTAATAAACTTTATTCACAGTGGCTGACATTTTCCATGCCTCAAGCTAAGTGCTCGTGGAATACTGCAGCCAAAATGAGGCTCAACTATTTCTAAGTATTCGGCAGTCGTGCTTATAGCTTGAGAATTACCCAGCTTCATCCTTTGCATTGTGGCCAAAACAGTTGATGAGTCTCAGACACCTGTGCATGTCCATCAGCTTGAGACTCGGATATGCGTTTGTGCCATCTAGAATGTGATATCGATATAACTCTTGATATTATGTAGCAGTTTCAGGAGTTTCTTTGGCTTGAGTTTGAGACTGACAAAGTCATTAATATTCCATAAAGGCCACACCAAGTTAGTCACAGGCCAACACCTCATAAAAAATGTTGTTGATGCAACATGAAAGAGAAAAGCCTAAAAAAGATTAAGATTTATATGTATATATATATATATATATATATTGCCATATTTATAGTCTCGTATTTCTTTATTTTTAAAGTCAAATTGAATCACTATCTGAATTGTCCAGATAGTTATGGAAGGGGAAAAATATTAATGTAAATTTGAAAATCCCTTCTCAATCACCGAAGGTAGTGTTTCTATGCAGTAAAAATGTATTGTGAATATCTTTAACTAAAAGGTTATATTTGTTCGAAACAAGCTGCAGTAATCAAAAGCAACTACTGAAACACAAGAAATTCTGACTTAAGGTTAAACTTAAAAGGAACTTGAGACAGATGCTAGGCCATGACTTCAAGGAATAAGTGTTAGTAAGGTTTATTGGGCCAAATTAATCCTATTCAAATCTAGTGTAGGCCAACAAAGTTTTTAAAGTTACTGATAAGAAACCACTACTATGTTGAATAGATAAGAGACACTGACTTTTGTTTTTCTCAGGTTGTTCAAATAAACTGACTTAAGGTGTCTTGGATATCCTAACCAGTAACTTTTATTACTAAAATTTTATATTTATATGTAGAAATTCATATTTCTATATTTTCTTTTACTTTTCTGCACATTTAAAAAGATGGAGTTTGTCTTTCTTGATCTTAAGCTGGGCACAGCTTTATTTTATCAATTTTATGGTTTTTTTTCCTGATTTCCTTTTCCTGATTTTCTTCCTATCATTTTAAAATACTCTTTTATTAATATCTTTCTGTGAGTATGATACTATATGAGAGCAGGAGCAATACTTGGGGATGAACTAGTCTTTGTGTAGAAACACTCATTTTCAGATCCTTCCCATTCTGGAGACCCATGCAGTTGTTCAGTTCCAGAAGGGTGTTCCATGGAAGTCATCCACACTTTGTGAGGTTCAGATTCATAATCTGAGGTACTTTTCTGTTAGCGAATAGGAAAAAGTGAGTAGGTGAATGCAAGATAAATCCTTGCTTGCTGAGAGGCCATCTGAAGAGTCATCATAACATTTTTTCTAATATTTTATGAAAAAATTATATAATTTAATTAAATTTATTACATTTTCATCATTTTTTTCAATAGTCTGAAGGCAAATGCAGACACTTAAAAAAGAAAAAGTGAAGAATAATGTATACGTATCAGCTTAACTTTACTTGAAACATATCTGAACAGCTGTCTCCCACATGAAGTGTTATTCTTATTAGTGATTGCTAAAAAGAGAAAGAAAGCCAGGGGTATTAGTGTATAGGGCATTCTAGATTTCCCTGGCACTATAGCAGAACAAAGAAATTAAAAAAAGGGTGCAAAAAAAAAAAAAAAAGGATAAAGTACCCCAAAGCAGGTTGCTTGCTTGCTAACAGAAGCGTCAGCAATTTTTACTGACATAGTCTCTTTGAACAGTACAGAAGCAAAAACAGAACAAGAAAGATCAAAATGTGTCTGTGTCCCTAGGATCTTCATCCCTTTCCTTTACCAACAACCGCAGGATATGTATCGTGTACACCAGGGCCACCAAGCCCTAACAGCTGATCTCTGCTCTGCTTTCCTGGGAAAGGAGACACTCTTTTCAAATTTCTCTGTCAACATGTCACAGGGGAAAGGAAAGCCATGCAAAAAATCAAGTCAGAGCTTTCTCAGTGATGAAGCTTTTTTACAAAAAGCAAATGTTTTCCTTTGAATTATTACCATCTGAGTTATTTCCTTGTTGCAGCTGAAGGCCAGTAGTTTGCAAGTGCAAATACTTGGTGGGGGGAGGAGGAATAGGGGGAGAGGGATTGTTTCCATTTTTGCCAGTGTGTAAATCTTGTTTTCTGCTGGCTGCAGTCACCCTGATGGACTTGCACTCAGTGAAGGCCCCACTGTTTCATGGCATGAATATGATTTTGGAGTCAATAATGTAAATGCTTTCTTATACTCAGCATAAGCAAGGCACATGAGCAAATAGTCTGATTTACTGTGAAGGTGATGTTTAAAATAACCATTATATGTGTATCTATGCAAAGCTTTGAGCCCCAAAAGATCTGTATACGTGTGCCTACTTTCCACTGAAAGAGCCAAGAAAGTATGTAAGTCTCCTTGAACTCATCAACTATAATGTTTTTGGCACAGTTCTTCATCACACCATCCTCTTTTGTTTATTTGTTTTTCCATTATCTGCCTATATCACCTGAACCTGTAAATACATTGAACTCACAACATTCTGTGATTAAAAACAGGAATATTTTCTCTTGCAGTAAGTAAGGTTAATCATGCTCAGAAATGGGCTCTTAATACAAGCATCCCAAATATCTTCCTTGAAAATGTCCTATGGGCCCTAATTATCTCTCTCCAAATAAAAAGGATTGAGTCAAGAGTTTTATGTATCTGCTTAGTTTTCAACTGGATTTTGCTGGTGGTTTAAATAAGCATGCTCATTAGCATCTGTCAGCTGCCCAGACTTATTATTTCATTGCTATGTGTTGATTTGACTTTATTAAGACCTACAAGCCTTGATCCTGCCTGAAAGATGGACTCCAGAGCAGATCTGCCACAGCAGTTACAGTCATCTGCACAGGCTATGTTAATGCCCACAGTTGTGTAAAATCTGCTGCCATGCCCTGCAGAAAGCTTTCACCTGAAGATTTTTTTCTTTATTCCATCAGCTGACTCTACAGCTTCTGACTGTTAGAGTGCAGTGTTGAAACATTCCTTTTTGTCCAGCTTTTGATGGAAGCTGACCACTTCTTTCTTTAGCTTAAAAAGAAGAACAGATTCCTGGAATCTGGAAGAGCAGATTAATACATCTAACAATAAGAGAAATCAGCCAAACAAGTAGCATATTCTTCACTTTCCCTGTCCTCTTCTCTCTTCCATCCTCAACCCTTTCTTGCTTCTTCCCAGGTGAGAAATGCTAATATGTTGTGTAATGTAGGAGCAGCTTGGTATGTTCCTTGCCTGCCCCGGAGCTGAGGGCTGTTTGGACTATGGTATAATTGCTTCTGTGGCTGCTCTCAGCACTGTGGCTTCAGTTTTGCAGACATTGTTCTGGGAGAATGGGAAGAAAAATATTCCTGTGGCAGCCCATCCTCTTTTTCCAGACTGGGGAGGAAATTCAGTAGTAGTTTTTGGTCATTCTTAAATAAGTTTCTGAAGGATTGCTTGTGGAAATGGATGCCAGACTAGTGTGAGAAAAATCTGTACTTGGGCCTTCCAGGTGACCATGTAATGGAAATGTTCCCCTAAGAAATGCCTGCAGAGTATGAGGGCTTTTTCATTCAAATTCTTCTAAAACTTCATCAACTCACACAGTTATCAGAGTGTCTTCCATGGACATTGATATAACCAATACCTAGTTTACTTAGTTCTTTCTTTTTCAGTATTTATCCTCTCCTTGCTTTCTCTGCTCCAGAGGGAACCTTTCATTTTCCACCCAGGTCCTGTCAAACGTTGCTATGATGCTTTTCAATCCATCTCTTTTCTCTCAAAGCTTTGGAGTCTGCTCATGTTCTGAAGAAGGAAGATCATCCCAGATAGTTCTCAGCTGATGAAGGCCTGAGACAGAGCTGAAGGGTAGTAGAAAGGATGTGATCCAAGGCAGCATGCAAGGATCACAATGCTGTTGGGAAACCAGAGGTACCTGACACTGGGGCCAGTCTGCAGCCTTGCCTTGCCTGAAGCCCACTTGGAGTTACCTGTGATGGCAACAGAGACAAACTCTTCTCTGGCAGTCAGGCATGAAAAGAGTCCAGTCCATATTTTGTGCCAAGATAAGGATGAAGAGGTAAATGCTGGTTCCTCACAAGAAGTAAAAGCAGCTCCTTATCATCTGCAAAGGGCTAGTTATGATTTCACCACATATCTTTCCCTGAGAGACAAATACTCACCAGGACTGATGAGCTAATTCCAGTCTAAGAAGAATTAGCATTTATGTACTTAAGAAAGAAATGCTGAAGCAACAACCTGCTATGCCACTTAGCCAGGGACAATGAGACATCAATGTTCTTGCATTTTAAGTCCTTTCACCCAGCAATGTTTGCAAGCACTGTCCATTAGCCCTCCTCCAGCCCCCCAGTGCCACCTCTAGAAATGATGAAGTAAAATTCAGTTTGAGATCACACTTATTCCTGCATCCAAATTCATCACATATTATAGCCTCTCATGTTAGCACAAACATCCTTTAGAATGAAACTTTCCTATTACCATTTCCATTACAGAATCATTTCATCTGTAATAATTTTCCATCAGAGGCTGGAGAGGAGTCTGCTGCAGCTTTACCTGCTGTTCATACCAGGCACGATTGAGAGATACCATTTTTCTTTGTGTTTGAAACCAACAGGAGGAGGAAAAGGGTCTATAAATACAGACAATCAAGAGTATTTTACATCTAGTGGTACGCTGTGAAGCCCACCTGTAACAAAATAGGAGAGCAGAAGGGGGCGGGGGGAGATTTAGGAAAAATCGGAGTAGAATTAATCCTTCAGGCTGAACCGCCTCTGCGGAGCACAGCTATAGAGTCCTGCTGACTCGAAGGGCCATTATTCAAGGGTTAAATGTCACTCAAATCAACCTCATTATGAACTGAGGGATGAGGAGGGGCTCGGGGGAGACACTGCTTTCTTATGCATTTACAATTGAGCCGCTCTGGCCTGGAGATGACCCGCTGCACAATTTTTAAATTATCTCTGTGCGCTCTGCTTGTTTTGGAAATGCTCTAAATAAAAATAATGGACTGTCTTTTAATAAGTCTCATTGTGAAGATTCCACATATCAAACAACGCAGCGCAGCTTGGAGGCAAGCGACGGGCATGTGTGATCTAGCTGGAAGAGAGACAAATGGTGATGGGAGCAACTCCATCTAGGGACCGCTGACAAGAAAATGGCATTCGCAAACTGACACATCTGTCAGGGTGGAGAATATTGGCACCTGTCACGCAATTTCAGTCATGACTTTTAATAAAGCTGCTTTCCCTTAGGTAAAATTGGAACTTGACTGTAATATTAGCTGCAAGCACGTCTTGTTTTCCCCTTCAGAGCTCTTTTGTACGTGAGACGTTTCAAATGAATCTTAAAGCTGAAGTAATGATGTTTACTACTTCTTTCCTCCTCCCCCCCCTTTCCCTTTCCAAGTCTGGATTTGAAAGAGATGTTGTGCTGAGTTTTTTTCTTTGCAAAATGTCTCCCCTTCATCTACCAATACCAGATTTTTTTTGTATGTGAGTGTGTGTGCATGCGCACGTGTGTAGCGCTTTTTCTCTATCACTCTTTTTTTTTTTTTCCTTTCCTCCTCCTTTTCAGCTGGGCTGTTGTTTGAGTGAATTTAGCCTGGGGAAGCATGTATATCATAAAAACTGGGTTGGGATTTGTTGGCTGTCAGTCAATAAATCAGTCAGAGTTTAATTACCAGGCATGTGATGGGAAGCGGTGACAGGCACCAGGTCTGTTGGATAGCATTTCTTATGGGGCAGCAGCTACTAAAAACAAAAAGTTAGAGAGTATGTGTGCATGAGTAGATGCCGGATGGGAAAGAGGGGGAGAGATGGAGGGGAGGAGGGGGAGAAGTGGAGAAAGAGGAATGGGGAAAAGTTGAGGAGTCCTGCAGCTGGAATCCACTGTTACAAAGGGGGGGGCAGGGGGGGAAGAAGTTCTGTGTTCTTAAAACAAAGACTATGAGTGTCTGTTTCAGGACAAAAATAAGGGTTTTAGCTGAAGCGTTCCCATGTTTTGCTTGAAATATGTCATCGTGTTCTGAGTGTCACCTGATGCCTGCATTAACTTATGCTGCACTAAAGTGCACCCCTTTGTTTAACACTTGCAACCATTATATCAGAAATATTTTTTTTAAAAAGGAAAGAAAATAACTACAGTTGAGAGCACACATTGGGGAGATGGGACTGGAGAACTATTGTATTACAAGATGACATAATGTGTTAAAGGACCTTTCACGAAGTGAGAGTAAAGTTTTTTAATAAAATATGAAGGTTATATAACATTCCCAATGAGGAAATCAATAACATTCTTTTTTTTTCCTTTTCTTTTCCCCTTCCTTCTTCCCTCTTTTTGGAAGTTTTCCAGGGTGTCTGACCATGGAAATGATGTACAGTTTTTTTTTCAAAGGCAATTCATACTTGACATGGTTTTTATTTTTGACTAGTGATGAGAGATGTCATCTTCTTCCTGTCATATGCCATGAAGCATTATGTGGAGATACCGCAGGATGTTTTGACTGAAAAGATGCTCTATTTTCTTTTAACTATCCTCCTGTGGTGTGTCTCAGTGTGTGTTTCAGAAATCTTTTGTCCGCTTTAAGGCATTATGGGTAATGGACACAAAAGTCTCTGGCTTGAGGTAGTGTAGCTGCTACTCTCCTGGCAAAGCATTTGTCCGTGAACGCAAGGGAGCACAAGGGATTTGTGAGAAGAGGAGGAAAATGTTCAGCAGAAGAAGAGCTACTTATAACTGGACTTCAGCTGTGAAAATTTAGCTGAAAAATGTATTGGTTCAAATTTAATAGAAACATCTACACACAAAAAATGTCAGATCGAATAGGGAACTGTGCTGTATTTAGTCATCTAATTTAAACAGTGCCTTTATTAAAAAAAAAAAAAAAAGAAACCAATCTGGTTTGCTCAGTTAGGTGGACTCCCATGCTGACAGCCAGGAGCATCCTTGTCAGGTTGCTCCACAGCTGCCTCTGTGACTTCACCTATGTGAATCTGGTTGCCCAGCAAGACATCCCAGAGATCACCTGCAGGACTTCTTCCCATCTTTACTTTAAATTGCTCCTGTCACGTCCAGCTGACTGTATGTAAACTCACTATTGCTTCACCCCTACCCTCTGTCAACTTTTGTCACCACTCTTAGACGGCAAACTCCTTGGAGCAGAAACCTTCCTTTTCGAATGCTTGGCAAATGCCTAGCATACAGCGTGGACTACTACAAATGTACAACAGTAACTCCATACCCTACACTGTGTGCATATTCAAATTACATGGAGTGCAATATCCAGACCCGTGTTGCAGAAACTGTCTCTCAATTGAGTTCACAGAAGAGGATGATGTTGGAGAGGAAGAAACTCAGTTGCAGGTGGGAAGGGATACAGCCACATGAAGATTTGCATTCAATTAAAACTTTTGTGAATATTCACCCTTTAACGACCTTTCCTCCCCCGTTCATTCCCTTTCCTGTGTCTCTGATTTTTGCAACAGAGAGAAGCAGTTTTGAAATTTATGCCTTATTCCCACTCACACAAACCACCAGCAGCATTGGGTTAATCAGTCTAAAAAGGTCTCGGTCTTAAATGTCTTATGGGTCTAAAAAAAAAATAAATATACTTATTTAAGCCTTCTCTTAGGAGTTGCTTGCTCCATTCCCTAATCCCACATTAGCTACTTCGTAAGTCCTAGACTCAGTTTTCTCTCAGGCTACTGTAAAGTCCCATGGTGTCCTTCCAGAGTTAGTTTATCCAGTTTCAGTAAAATTCGTGTAAACAACTCAATGGTTAAACACTATTTAAACAGACTACACAATGGTAGCAGCACCTTGTGGCTGGTAGTAATTCAGCCAGGTCCCATAGGGCATCCCACTAACTCCTGCCACCAGGGCCCTTGGCTGCCTTGGACGGCATGGAATTTCATTACATCAAGTTTACTCTTCATGGGATAGCCATCCTGAATCTCAGCGCCATGTCCAGAACTGAAAAAAAAGTAGCAGCAACTGAAGCAGGGCAGGATGTCCTCTTGCTGCCAGCCATGGCAGGGAAACAGGGAATCAGGGAAGCAGTTGCGTGACTGGTTTAGTCTCCCAGTACACACAAAAGCTACATGGAAACCCATTGGGCTTGAAGCCTTAAGCCTCATCCTAACACAGAAATAATAACGGGACACAGAGCAGATTTTCTCTGAAGTTGTAAGTCAGAATTCACCTCCCAAATGAGTCACTGGCTATTAATGCAATGCAAGAATGTAAAATTATTGTAATCTTTGTCAAAGGTCAACCTACATTAGAACAGCAGCTCAACAGATATAGGATAAATACCTTTTAATAATATAGGATTTTTTTTGCTGCCGATAATTGACTTTACTCTCCAAACATTTGTCTCTGCCCTGCTGTTCTACTCCATTGTGCTCTTCAGTATGGAGTTCAGCTTAATCACAGACCCAGGTGGAAACACTGGTAGCATTTTTTCAAGCTCTGCAGGATCAGTGACACAAGTTTTGGTTAGTGAGGTTTTACATGTCCCCTCTACAGCTCTGAGTGTGGGAATAAAATCCTTTCATGATTTTTACTGACTTTTTACTAGCTTTATATCACAATCAGGAATTTTCCTGGATTTCCACTGAAAATTTAGAATGCCCAGGACTACTCGAGTTTTGCTTATCAGAAAATCATCTGTGCCTCCAAAGGTCAGAAAATGTTTACTTAGTTCAAATAACTCCTTAGCTGCCCGGATCCATTACAACTAAGTCTGTGGTGCAAGTCACAAGTAGTGGGGTGGTTTGAATGAAGTAATCCAGTCCAAGCCTGTTTCTGCAAGACTGAAGAAACCTGCCAAAAGTGGAACTGAAAAAGGCATAAACTTAGAAGCAGGTCAAGTTTCCCTACTGCCCCATTTACCTGCAAATGTTGTGTGCTGTTCTTCTTGATAGCTCAAGGAAAATGTACTCCTGACCTGCTTTTTCATTTTCATTTTTTACCTACTTGACATATCCAAAGGAAAAGAAATATCTAAAATGTCTGATGCATTCTGTGTATGGGCCAAAGCTTCCTTAAAACAGCTCCACTCTTGAAGTATATCTTGCACAGATCTGTGAGCTGAAGGACATGAACTCTGAGTACTGGTGCTGAGAGAGTAGATTAAGTGGCCCAGGACACATCTCCTGAATTTCTCCAAAACCAAGTGCATTAATTGATATTTATTTAGGGAAGTGTGTGATGGCCTCTAGTGGTGCACACTGTCGATAAACACTGAAATATCACAGTTTCCTCATTTTGAGTGGCACTGAAACAATAGTGTTCTGTGTGTAGTAACATGGTTATATTGCTGCCATATGAGTAACAAGACAGCCCAGTGACAGACGGGCCTGTTCTGTTTATAGCGCTCTCCTTCCCCTCTCTTCCATGCGCTGAGGAGGAGGTTGCACAGCACAGTGGGAGCAAGTGCACAAACTGATATTTAGCAGTGACACATTAAGTACTACAGATTTCCTGTGAATACACCACCATGTTCCTGTGTCCAGTATCAGGGAATAACAACAGACAGACTTCATCACGGTTTTCTTTTCCTGCTAACCCACCAGGCTCACACCATGCTCAGGAAAAAAATCTCGGTATAGTTCTTTTTTTGCTGTGGAATTTTCCCCCCTTTATCACGATACATTGACAGCATCATCAGATCAAGACCGTGACAGAAAAATCACAAGTATGGGACATTTTCTCCCAGTGATCAGATGGACTGAACCTCAATAGCACAAACATGCTGAGGCTTCTTTCTATGAGGGCAGTCTCTGCCATTACTACAATGAACGTGATAGCCATTAACTAATCGTCATAAGAAAAAATAAAGTGCTCTCTCCCTCCTCCACTGCACACTGAGGCACATACCGTATAAACATCATAAAGGACACAGTGAGAGAGAAAAAACACACTAGAGGCCATACAAAACCACATATAATCCCGATCTGGGAAGAGACTGTTATTCAAAGCAGTGAAAGCTTTCATATACTGTATGGCCATAGAGTCGGATGTTTTCTCAACAGTTTTCTAAGCAATAATACATAGATAAAGAGGCTGGAATCTGCCATCCCCTTTATAACATATGCACGTCTATTTATGAAGACACTTAAGCATGGATTTAGTAAGTCCGAGACAAAGCTCTAGGGGCGGCTGTCTCTTTAAATCCGTCTCCTACCAAGTGAAATTTGTGGCCCTGATGAATGGCAGAGCAGAGTCATCCATAAAAGGGCAGAGGAAAATCACACTCATTTGCATACAGTAATTATTCTCTGAATCGGGCCACCTTTATTGCTGCCAGAAAATCTACTGTCAGCATCGCTCTATAGATCATGTTGGAAAAGCCAGCAGCTGAGGAGCGGGGTGGTGGTTTGGGACCCACCGACTAGCACCCCATCCTTGCCACTGAGGCAGGTTGTGCTTTGCCTCGCTCCCCATCCTGGGTACTTATAGGTCCATCTGCTTTTGGGTCCTATGCATCTTCAGCAGCATAGCAGCGTAGCAGGAGGGTGAATGTTTGCACATATAATAGTAGCAAGGTGGTGGGAGCCATGCAGGGTGGCTGGGGAGGTTCCCAACTGCACCAAGATAGATTGGATACTTTTTCACCTTTTTTCCTTCCCACATGACATCTTCTTTAAAGAAAAATAAAATAAAGAAGCAACATTGTACAGGCAGAGTAGCATCACATTACCTTATCGGCATGCTACTTATGCTTATGCTCCTGTTTGGCTCTACATCAGTGAGCACTGGCAGATTAAAAAAGGGAATAGCTGACTGACATTTCAGCCTGCTGGCAGGAGAAGTAAGAGGGGAAAGGGCACAGCCAGGGACTGCACAGGCAAAACTCAACCTGAAAAATGAACAAAGACCTAAGGGGCCAGATTCTCATCACAGCACAAACAAATGTGACACCAGTCTGGGACTTCTCCCCCAGGTCTTCTCCTGCTGTGACCCAGCAGGAGGGCCTCAAAACACAGCGTGGAAACAGAGCTTATTCAGGTACCCGTGATAGTTTTAGGAGAGCACTTTCCTATCCATTTATGTCTGTCTATTTACGATGCTACCAAGGAACTGAAGTCTGATAGAAGCTCTGTAGCAAGTATGTCCTTGGCATGGATCCAGTTGTGATCACGCTTTTTGTGAAACCAAAACCTGACATGCAGAAACACTCACTCCCAGTAGTGAATTGCAAAGATGAGAGCAGTTTGGAGCTGGAAGTGATAACAGCAGCTTTGGTGCCAGTGCTGCAATTTGCCACATTCTGGAGCAGGGCTTCCAGCTACCACCCACATGAGTGCTCTCAACCACTGCAACAGCTGGGAATAGAATGGTCCTCATTTTGCAGGACCTGTCCACAAGCTCAGGTGTGTTTGTACGGCAGTTTTTGCATATGCCCAAACTCACAATCAAATGCAAATTCAAGTTTCTTGTGGCTGCAAGAGACTTTAGGGAGTCACTGTGGATACTGGGCTTCCCATAAGGGTGGATGAAAGGATTTCTTGGAGAGGCATTATCCTATGGCACCATGGCACTCCATGGCATCATCAGTTAGGCAATATCTGATGGAATATTGAGTCCTTCCTTAAAAGAATGCAATTTTGTGACCTATAATAAAGGCAACAATATGAGACTGAAATAAAAAACTAGAAGTCCTCTGTTCAAATACCACAACCACAATCTTCTGTTCTGTCCTAGGAGGTCTATACCTAGAGGCTAAAGACCTGGTAGCCGGTGACTTCCCAAATACCATAGTAGTGTTGCTTGCATATGCTGTTCGTGAAAAGTTTTGTTTGTCGTTGTTAATGGGTACTGGAAACACCTGATATGAGAAAACAGAGTAAGAAGTACACTAGAAACTCCAGGGGTGAGAAGTGTTTTAAAACATGACCTGAACAAACCTGACCTCAATTCTGCTATAGACAGAGAATTAGTTGATCAAAATTCTGCCTGACATCACTGAACATAATTTTTACTTGGTTGACCGGAAGCATCCTGAAGTTGCAATTTTTCTCTACACTCTCCCCTCAACTAAGAGACAAGCTCAGTGCCTTTAATCTTTATTTAATTTGTGGTCTAACAAAATGCTTTGGATTTCCAAACAGGCACCAGTAGAGAAAAAGCCATCTTCCACCATTTTTATGGTTAAGCCAAAATGAAAACTTCATGATACAACACAACGGCTTTTCAATGTTTCTGGTGGCTACTTTCAGTGTTACCATACCATCTAGACATGGAGTTACTGAGAAGCTGCTTAAGTAAGGATGTTTTCTATCCAACCAGAACTACTGAGCTGTTATAGATTTTGTTAGTGAACTTTTTTATGCTTCAGATCGATAGCAAAAGTTTCAGTCAAAGCAGAACCTAGTTTTTTCCCCACTAAGTTAGAGGTGATGGAAAGCTGTTTTGAATTAGACAGTATTTTCTGTACTCAGGTATATAAAAATTATTTATATATAAAAATAGAAAAATATCTTCAACCTAACATGGCTTCACGGATCTTCACTGGCCTATTTAAAATAGACAGTACTTCACAGTCCTGTTTCCAAAGTAGACATCTATCCACATAAAGTCCATAGTCACCATCAGCACTAATTTTTTCCTTTGTCCCTTTTCTGATTCCTCAGGAAGGGAGTATAACATGCCAAAGTGAGTGACCTAGTCTAAAGCAAATTTCTGCTGACCAAAACATGTCTTGCCATGTGCAAGAGATAGGCTTTTTCCTCGATCAGGCTGGCAATGCAGCATTTTGCTAACATTAACTTAAATAAGAAGCAGTAGAAAGAAAGAAAAAGGAAAGGAAAAAAAGAGAGAGAAGGGAAGTCAGCATTGCTAAACAGTGATACTTTGCCTTGCCTAAAGCTCTGTCAAAGTACCTGACCCCTGCAGATCTAAAGTAAAATCATTTAAATGATGTAAGGGATATAAATTTTTTTTTAAGCAAGTGGCTCATGGCTTCACTGTTTATTAGAGGATGAAGCTTCCAATATTGGCTTGCTGAGATGAGCACTTACAAAACCACACCGATATATGTGTTTGCATTCCTCTTTGGGTAAAAATTTGTCAGAGAAGAAAGGCATTAAACCTGTCACCTCAGATAAAGATCAGATGTTTGATTTCAAACAGAAGAAAGCAAACACTCCACTGTAGGCTCCATTAACCCCTTGAGTGCCCCACAGAAACTGCTAGACGGGACGGGCAGCTGGTGCTGCCCGCGTTGCTGACTCACAGCCACAGAGTTTCCTTGGGGAACATGTCATCTACACACTATTTCTTTCCATCTTCCCTGTCTCTCCAGCATTTGCAAAGCAGAATGCATCTGCTGGTTGCAGAAAAGGGTGCGGTTCAAAACAGAAACTAGTCTAGTTATCTGTTTATATTCCTTGCTGGGTCTGCTTTTATTAAAAATGTACTTTCAGGGCATCTGAAGGGGAAGCAGTGCTTGGATCCTCTCCAGTAAAGTGAGAGACCTAGGGTATTTTGGAGATCTCTCTATTATTTCTCTGGCGACAAGAAGCTGCACTTTTTGTACCCCTTTTCCCCCTTACCGTATATCCATACTACAGCTGTTGAAAATGTCCATTTGTGTGGCATTACATTCTGAACTAAAAGTCTCTGGAAAATCTACCTATTGTGATACCTGGAACCTTCCTATAGCTAACTGGCTTAGAGTGAAGTGAATAAACTTTACTGAAGAAAAAAAGAGAGAAGAAAAAAAGCAGAAGTCAGCCTCCTGTTTCTAAACACCTTCATGCAGAAGTCAGGGGTTAAAGCATACAAAAGAGGGGTGTAATAAGAAGTGCTAATAAATATTTTCACCTGGAAAATCTGATCCATGCAAGGCTGGGAGGATCAGCCATGAGGCAAACTTTTACGGTTTCCAGTTTGAGGCAGATCGTATGGAACATTTGGAAGTATGTGAGATCACGCCACACAAGTGTTTGCTATATTAATCAAAGAGCACAATAGTTGCCTGGATACCCACATCATTTCATCAGCTGTGGTGGCCTGTTACCAGTTTTCAGAAAATGAAATGTGACCCCTGAGGACTGTAATTGGGTGAGTATAGTAATTTAGGAACGTTCAGGGGATCTGGAAAATCTGTCCAGCCAATTCACTTACAGCCAGCCATGGCAGAAGGGTATTTCAGCACCAAAGAATCATGCAAGTTGCCTGTTATCGTTGCTGATACCCAGTTCCTTTTCTTTGCCTGTTTGCTGCTTGGTGCCAGTTACGATGAACTCCAGAGTCCTAATGAGCCTAGAGATAATTTTGTTTAATGAAGGATTAAGGTAGTGCCTTGGAATATTTGAAAAAAAAAAAAGAGTGGAAAGAAAATAAAAGCCAGTTCTGTGCTGGCAGAAACTGTGGTGCATTTGCAATATAAACTGCTGTATCCTCTTACACAGAATGTTTGCTGTGATACAACTTGAAACATAAAGGGCAGTGATCTCATATTTTAGTGCAGGAAGTAAAAGCTCTTCTGGATTCATCCAAGCTTGTGGCATTTAGTTTAACCCAGTGTAACCTGATGCAGTTTTGAGGCAGGTAAACTGTATGCGTGTTTTAATTACAGCTGGTCTATGTAACCTGTCCAAAGTTCAGGTCAAAAGAATGATGAATTCTCTAGCCACACAATATTTAATACTGACTGGGCTGGTTATTAATTTTCTTTATTTGTACTGTTAAAGACCTATATAATTTGTAGCTTTGATGGTTTGTTTTTTAAAAGCTCAGAAATGCTCACACACTTCAATCAGTTTATTTTCTTGGGATAATAAATTTGTTGTGTGCTGTTTTCATAATTTATACAGGGCGCTATTGTTTACAAATCTTTTATTTATTCTATTTCTAGCAGATTATAAGGCTTCCTATTTCTGTGGCAGCAGATTGCATTAGATGCATAATATAGGAATACTAAAGGGCAGAAGAATATCATATGCTCCATCATGGACTGCATTTAATCCCTGAAATACCAAATCATCAACTTAATCCTTCCAGTCGACTCAAGAGTGGTCTGTTATAACCCTGGAACTGGTATGGAAGACAAAAGAAGGCATAGAGCCAGAAATTCTGCTAATATAAATCAGTGCACTTCCACCAATTTCAGCAATAACATCTTTGACACCAGCTGAGGTTATACTCCAGATTGTTTGGTTTAGTTGTGTTGGAAGAAAAGGTGGGCTTCTCAGAACCTGTTTTCCAGGTCAAACACCGGTAGCACATTATTCAGAGGTAAACCAAACCGTCTGAAGTGTTCTGAATACTTCTAGATGCATATTGTTGTAAAAGGTTATAAAAATTTAATATGCTTTTCTTTGGAAACCTCCTTTAAGGTTTTGTCCAAATTCATCTAAGCATAATGCATCCTTCATATTGTATGAAGACAGCAAAAGTGGCAATATTCTATGTTTTGATTAGTACTCATCTAAGAACTTGAATCATACATACATAGAATCATAGAATGGTTTGGGTTTGAAGGGACCTTAAAAATCGCCTAGTTCCAACCCCTCTGCTGTGGGAGGTGTTGTCCATGTTGCTCAATTATATATAATTTGCTGTTTTGTAGGCCCAGTCGTAAGTTTCTAGTAAAGAAAACTTCTTATTCTGCCAAACTCATGACAATAAATAGGCTTGCTTCAAGATGGTTTTGCACTACCACTGTTTGGATTGTCGGGAGACTTTTTGACTGTTCCTTTGAAGACTGCTACTCAGCTAGAAAATGCTCTGGCAAGCATGGCTGGACATTCTAATTCTGCTGCCAGAAATTGCTTCTTTCCCTCTTAATTTCAGCTGCAGTCTATGTCCTGTTGGCAATCCCGTGGCATGTTACCCAGGAAATTTGTAGTTGGCTATCTTAAGGGTAGTCACGTTCTCTAAAGTTTTCAGCGAATATTGCAGATGACCATTTGTGCTTCTGCAATACATGGTGCCATTCCCACAGAACTATTCTATCACATATGGTAGCATTTTGAACAAGCTTAGGCTGATTCAGTGGGGATACTCTCTCTAGGAATATTTCAAAAGAGTTAGTATCGGGCTGCGGAGACACCACAAGTGCAACTTTTCAAAGTGAAAAGTTGCTTTTTCTCCTTCAAGGCTCACCAATAGCATTCGAGTGGGAATTAAGCAGTACGCTGATACTGTACATGATTAGCAGCACGGTTGGGGGATGAGAACAGTTATATATTGGATAAATTTAGGATGACAAATTTGCATGTAAAGCAAGTGACTCTTGTCAAAAGAAAGAAATCCATGAAGAACTGTCCATCTGATGACAGGTTGCCTAGCCTATCCATGACAGCTGAAACAACTTTAAATAGTCTGTCACAATGTATTTTAAAATGTTTTGGGAATGTATTAATTGAAATTACTTAAGATTTTTCTGTATGAAACAACTTGGTGGTGAGCCTTTTGAGAAACAGCTGGGGAACAGAAAACCTTTAACTCACTTTGTAAATATTCTCAGTTCCAAACTGTATGTTATTTTATTGATATACCCTCACTCCAGAAGGCAGATTTCACTGCAACAAGGCTTTCTTACCCCTAAAAAAAAAGAAAAAACTGAAACAAGAAGATGGGTGCATAATACATGTCTCCTCTGAGGCTGACATTCCCACAGTTATTCAGAGGTTTCTGCAAAACAGTATTTTGTATTCTCTGTACTGGAGAATAAAAAGACTAAATTTGAAACATCTCTCTATGTACTTTCGTGCACCAATAACATTCCAAAATAACACTCCAAAAGTGAAGAAAACATTAATGAGTAATAACAATATTCTAGAAGCTACTGAAATTTATGCTGATCAAATAAATGCACCTATTAATATAGTCCTCAAAATATAAAAGCTAATAGAGGTATGATAGTGGAGGGGTGGGGAGGGAAGAGAAGATATATTGCATTACATTAGGTGAATTTTCAATGAGGACGTTATGGTCTTGGAAAATCTTTTTTTAAGAGCAATGCTCTGAATGTCTGTATTCATTTTAGTCAGTTAATTACTTATTAACAGTTTTCTGAATGTGTTAGATATTTTTGAGTCAATATTTGCACAGATTATTTGATCCTCTTGAAGTCATATGATATTATACTAGTAGCTTTATGCAAGCCCTCCGTGGAACAATGTAAATTAGAAATAGTTTCCTAAAAATATTTGTAGGCAGAAAAAAATCACCAGCTGGAATTTTTGCAAGAAAAAATGGCCACAGATTCAGGAATCTTAAGAATTTTTGCAAGGACCTTTTGAGACATAGTTTTCTCTATTTAGACACATACAGGTTGTCATCACAGTATTTAAAAGTTTCAGTTCTTATTGAGTTTATGTTGTGAAAACAGATTTCTAAGTCTTAAAACTATATGATCCAAAGCAAATTAAGGTTTCTTCCCACTTAAATTGTACAGTAGTATAACTTTTCAAATGCTAATTGGAAACTAGATTTTTGGATGCTTAATGCAAGCCCTTTAATAGGTTTGATTTTCAAAAATCATTGCACTTTAAAAATAATTTTTTTTTAAAAAATTATTTTTTTATAAAAGCTCCAAGTTAGGTGTCAAAGTGTAAGGATCTAGCAAAATACTATTCAGCCCTGAAAATATTACCATTCAGTCTTCTGGTGATTCATTATAACAGCCTGTATTTTCCATTTGTTTATATAAGTATATATAGATATGTGTATGCCTATGTATGCATGAGTGTGTACATATGTGCATATTTGTGTGTTGGGAGTATATATAAAATGAATATTCTGAATTAGGTTACCAGAAAAAGGTGCTAAACTGGTCACAGTGAAATTTCTCAAAGTGGTGAAACTTTCCCATAAGGCCTTGTCAATACAGGAGCAGCATTAAATATATATACAACACATATTAAGTATCAGAAAATCTTCCTCAGTGACACCATCCAGGTCCTTCCTTTTCTTGAGTCCTAGAGTTCTTTGTAAATACATTGATCTTCATCCTAAGACCAGTTGCCTTTCTGATTAGCGTCTGTTCAGAGTGCCATTTCTCTGATGACTAGAAATCTTCTGAAAATATCTGGGCTACATTTATTTATACCTAGGTTTACATTAATTTGTTCTTGTCTCAACAGCTTTAGTATATGTATTATGATCCTCTTTCTAGCATGCATAGCAAATGTATTTTGTGGGGTGGTGGTCTGGGGTATTTTCTGTTTTCAAAAGACCTCAAAAGTTACAAAAGTGCAACTACAAGGAGCTTACAGCTCATCTCATTTTTAATTTATTTCATGTTTTCTAACGAATATTTATATACAGAAAATTTCAGGGGAACTCTGAGCAATACAATGCAGCCGTATCCTGCCACAGCCGGGCAATGCAGAAATATCTAAATTAACAAAAAGGATACTGCCTGCTGATGGACCAAGCTGATGATTTGCTCAAACTCATTTGCTCTGCTTGAGAGCAAATAACCCCTTTGCTGTTCCCACAAATTCCCTTTGTATGGAGGTGATGCCAGCAGACAGTAAGGTCTGGTTGCTCATCTCATTCGTTGCATAAGGATATGTGAGCCTCCTTTAGCCATATAAGATGGGTAAACCCTCCATCCCAACTGGCCCTCATTTCTGCAGCACATTGATCCTCTGATGGGTTCCTCAAAACTCTTGCTTCATCTCCCTATCCTAACCCCTTTGGTCTGTTTCAATGCTCTTAAGAGCATTCCCTTTCTGTGCCCTGGCAAATATCCTTATAGTTTGACTGCAGCTGGGGTAACATGCTCACTCAGGGGCCAACTGGTCCTGTATCCATTCTCTTTTGTGACCCGCCCAGGAGCTTGGGTAAAGTTCACCATTTTATATCAATTACTCTCATTACTTCAGAGAAATCTGTTGAGTGCAAAGACAGGCTTACTTCCCCATCATTCAAATGCATCCAGACCAAGATAAAATGCTCTCTGGCTCTCTCACTGCATCTCCTTCCAGTGCCTACTTTCTCCAAAGCCTGGATTACTAGCAGACTCTGCAATATGAAGAAAAAGTAATGATTAAAACAAGTACCTAAAAATTATATTGTATCAAATTTTTGGATGTCAGAATCTCAGACTTATGATATATCAGAGTTTAAGGAAGTATATATTGAGGAGGCAAGTGGTAAACAAGAAGTACTTTGGTTGTTCAAACTCTTGGCACTGGAGTGCTTTTAGTGTGATGCTTTGGCCAGACCAGCATCATTGAGAGGGTGATCTTCTAGATCAGCTCCTTCTGAAGTTGTATGGTCATAACTAGGGGGGATTGTTTCCTCTCTTTTCCAGATGTGACCAAATTACCAGAAAAGTGAATACACCACAGACCATAAAGTATTCCCCTCCCTTCTTTAGTGTCACCTCTGATATGATCAGGCTAACTAATTCACTCTGAACATCCATTATTACACTGATGAGGTCTGACTGACTGCCCTTACTGATTGACAAGGAAAAATGAGCCTTCTGAATATGGTTCTAATCTATATTCCAGACAAAGAAGAAGAAAAAAAAAAACATGCAAGAGGAAAAAATTGATTCTGTCTCTTTAAATTTTAGAAATTATGACAATTATGCCTCCAGGTTTTTAATTTTCAATTTACAGATGTGGTGAAGTACACTGAGTCACTTGACCTCTCTAAGAAGCAGTCTTGTCCTGGCATCCTCACAGGTGTCTGTGTCCATCTGGCAGAGATATTGTAATTCAAATCTCAAACTACAACTGAATGCTGAGCTGCGAGCTGTGCTGCTTTCATGTGTCCTGTCATTTTCCCCTTCCTAACTTCAAAAGACTTAGAAAAATGCAAAGGGAACAATATCATATGGTGAATTCTGTTTATGTGGTGTGGCTTAGTCATCCTTATTTACATCACCCTGCCACCTAAACAGACCTATTCACAATGCATAGCTGTCACTCAGCCTGAACCTTAGATTACTGTTAACGTTTGCAAAGGGATAGTTACACAACACTACACAACTGTACATCAAATACAGAGCCCAAGGCCAATAAAACTTGGTCCAAACTGACCTAAGAAATCTCAGACTTCTGCTCTGCATAATGATGTATCTGATTACACAAGATAAAATATAAAACTTACATATTTTAAAATATATCTTTTTTAAATGTTCAGCTTATCTTCACCCAGGCTATCTTTCTTCTCTCATGTTGTCAAATACACTGTGTACCCAACCGCTATGAAAAGCAGTCAGGTCAGATTTGCCCGCAAATAGAGGATGTTCTTTAATTTCTGTATGAAGTCACTATAGCAATTTTAGAGACAGGAAACTTTGTAACAGTGGAGTGAATGACAGGAGATTTAATGAGCAAAGAAGCATCAGTAGAAGAGCAGATTACACCACAGGTAGGAGACATAAATGTAAAATTTCAAATCAAGTTGATTATCATTAACCTGAAGCCCTGGTCTGATTTTCTACCATGATGCCATTCAGTCCCTCCTCCCCACCCCCCAAAACAAGCATAGCCATCAACAACAAGGGGATAGAGTGGATGTCCTGGAGCAAGCTGAGGCAGCTCATGGACTGAAAAACCCAAAGCTGACACAGAGGCAGTGAGGCATGACAGAAAGAGGCACGTTTCCAAAGTTAAATCGACCCTTTGTAGTGCCCAGATCTGTCCCTGGAGGGTGCTGGCACCAAGGAGCAGCCAGCAGCCAGCTCTACCACATGGGTCAAGACCTGGTTGGTACACCTCCATACTAAAGCTCTGTGAGAAAAAACATACAGTTTTTATAGCTGGCCATAGGCAACGATTAGGGAGATGGGTTTTGCTTCTTCCTTTACAGATACCCAGGCGAACTGTCTAAACTACTGACTCATCTAATCCTGTGATACTCATGACAACAAACTCAGCTGGTCTGTTCAACCCAGAATTCAAAGGGGAGACTTTTTCCTTCACACCCATCCTCAGCAACAATAAAGGACAAGAGGTGACATCAGGCACAATTCTGCAGCCTGACTGCTTACTAAGAGCTTTGCCCAAATACCATCTGGGACTTTAGAAACAAAGTCTTGCTGATAATCCTTAAAAAGAAAAAATCTATGGAGGGTTTTCCATTGTGTGCATTCGCCAATACACTTTGTTACAGTTTTGAGTGAAACTATGTACCTGGTGCAGATAAGGCAAAAAACTCTTAAAAAACCACTCTTAACCAGCCCTAGTTCAGCTAATCTACCATTTCTACTTCAAACAGGCCTAGTAACACTTTCCACTCAGAGAGGCCACTGTTACTTTTCCAAAGGAAGATGCCAATGGATAGAAGTTAAAAGCCTCCCAGCTCTGTGTTTTCTGAGCACACAGAAGAGTTACACTGGTGAGATTAGACTGATGAGCTAAAGGGGGGCTAATAATAAAAATGCTCACAAACAAGGCTTACTCTAGCATTAAAAAAGGCAGGGTATACATCTATAATTCAAACTTTATTCTTGCCCAGATCAGTTTGGCATGGGGGATTAAAGGATACATAAAAGGTCAAATCCTCAGCTGTTATAAATCTGAGTTGTGGCAGTTCCCCTTAAAAATGTGGAGTTGACCTCAAGCAAACCCACTGGAAAACTTCATGACAGATTTCCAGAAATGCCAAGGGTAGAGACATAAGTGGAGAAAGAAGAAGTGTCTGGGAGGAAGAAGAGAACAGGACTTCAGAGCAGGAAGCAGGAAATTCTCAGTAGTTTTGACACTGCCACTGCAAAGACTTTTCTAGGTGGTTATTTACCAGTGACCCAGAACTGCATTGTTGTTAATAAGTTATTACTTATATCTCAATAAACTGAGACAACCAAGTAATTACTTAATTAGGTGATTCCCTTCCCCCCCTTACTCCTTTCTTCAAAGAAATTTTAATGTGAAAGCCATCTTCGTGTCTCTGAGCAGTAATATACACTTGAGCTTTCAAGCCCATGTATCATAGAATATAAGAAAAAAGCAACAAAATAATAGAGAGTTGTAATTCTACTGATGGTTTCTGGTGATAAGAAAAGCTGCAGTGGTGTGGCTGGGAAGGGTTTGTCACCATAACTCCAGGATCAAATTTCCTCATATTACAGAAAGATGGCAGAAAGAGTCTGCAAAGGACACTCAAGGAGACATGTAACAAATGCCATGAAAAGAGCAATTCTTTCTGATAGAAAAGCTTTAACACAAAGTGCCTAATCATGGAAGTGCTGAGTAACTTCACCCCCTCTTGAACTTCAGCAGGATGCATGGTGCTCAGCACCCCTTTGCAGAGCCTCAGCACTTCAGAAAATTGGGTTTCAGAGCGGGAGGAGAAATCATTTCCAGAAATATATGTGGCAAGATATAAATTCCTACCTAATAAGATAAATCAGGTTTTATTTAAGCATTGGCATACAGAAGAAAGAGATCTTAGACAGGACAATATATTTATAACAATCCATGTGTTTTCTCCCACGGAGTGAAATCCAACGTAAGAGCCATTTTGAGAGTTTGAGAGGGATTTAAATGGCCTTCACTTGTACTAGCCTTCTGCATAGGGGTGAATCACAACCTTCACAAAACACTTCATACATGTGAAGTGAATACATTTCATACACAGCTCATGAAAATTAGAAGTAAATAGCATCAGAGTGTGTAAAAAGAGATTTTGTACAATAAAGGCTATCTCTTGGCCATGATTTCAACTTTTACCTAATTATTTCATAGTAAGGTTTTTCTTCAACAAAATCACCAGTTGCTTCATTGTTTTATTTGTTTGGGTTTTTTTTTAGATTTATGAAGATCAAAACCAGCCTAAGACAAAGATCATATGTGAATGAATAAGTAGCCTATGAATGGGAAGGAGGAAATGGTCCTAAGGATGTCAGAATTAGTTTGAGGCTTCCTACAGACAGCATGCAAAATATATGAAAATTCCTTTACAGTAAGCAGGATGCCCCAGGGAAGTCAGCCTCAGCAAAACTTATCTCCTTCCCTATTCTCTTTGGACTGTTGGAACAAACCATTTTTGTGCTGCCTTCAGATTTTTAATTTTCTTTTCTATCTGGTCTTTAAACAGCTGGGTCAAGTACTTCTGTGTATGACATAGTTGCTGTATCATGAAATTTAAGTCTGGATCCATTTGTGAAAGGTCAAGATAGCAAACATGGATGAAAAGCATATTTGGATCTTGCCTTCTGTGGTGAGGGGAAACAGTTTTCCCCCCGAAGTTATAAAATGGTAAAACCCCAGGGGGTGGTGACCCTTGAAGTTCTGAGGTTTTACCCAATGAGCGCTTCTGCAAAATATAAACATATCACAAGCAGAATGGAAGAGAAGGTTAGTGGTAGTTGTTGTAGAAGAAGTAGCCATGTTGTAGAGCCATGAGGAAGGGGCTCGGAGCCCCTTGGGGCCTCTGCCCCCGCCCCCCCAGCCCTGTCTGGGGGGGCTGCAGGGACTTGGAACAGCGTAAGGCTGAGCTAAGTACCTGTGGCTGAAAGCTAAAGAAGTTTTCTCCACCGTGAGTGAGCAGAGACAGAGCAGCAGCAGCATCCAGAGATTGTGGCTAAGAGCCAAGAGATAACTGAAGAAGCAGCAACAAACATGTAGCCAAGGAAGACACAGAGATTTCTGAGAGAGCCGAGAGAGAGCCAGCAGCAGAGAGAGCACAACTAAGCCCTACAGAGATGGAGTTGGGGTAAGAAACTGAACCAAAAAACTCAAACTCCTTTTTGTGACCTTTCCTAAGTGGAAAGGATGGACTCCTACTGAATGGAAGTCCTAAAACTGCAGCAGCACTGCAGAGAAAAAGCTGAAAAGCTCAGGCGTCCTGGAAAGCTGGACCGGGACGATTAAAGGAATGCAGAGGGGGTGACCTTGGCCCCCCCCTCGGTGCTGCTGCCAAGCTAAGCTAGCAGCCTGAGACAGAGCACAGGAGCTCTGGTAGAACTCTTGAGGCAGAGTTCTGCCAAGATGCCCAAGATGTTCTGACTCAGGGGTGAATCCCCTGAGGAAGGGACCTTCATGGGGGTCTTACACTCCATGATATGACCGTGGTGAAGTGAGTTTTGTCCCTGCTACGCAGTCCACGGAAGAGAAGACCCTCGTTTGGAGACAACAGGCCAAGGGGCTTGGAGACCCCCTTGTGTGTATTGAAAAGAGATCCAGCTACAACAATCCAGTTACAGCTGCTGCATGGAAGAGAGAGACAGAGACCTGCTGCCTTAGAGACATTGCTGCTCTGAGAGTGGAAAGGGATCTTTTCCTTCTTTCCTCCTGGACTTTTATTTGGAGGGGAGAAGAGACTTGATCCATTGTAAATACTTATGTCACAGTAGAGATAATTAAGATTGTAAATAATGTATTGTAGTACTTATTTTGTACAGTCATTGTAATATATATTCCCTTTCCCCCATTTTGAGTCTCGTGTGGTGTCTGGAAAAAATACATCTCGCACTGGGTTGAGATGTGGGAGGGGGTTTGGACTAGGGAATTGGATTTTGGAGCTCTCAAACCATGACACCCTCAAACTGCCATGGTGTACAAGACATCTGTGAAAATTTCATACGATATTTGCAATGCTGTACTGCTTCAAGAGGCCATAATTGCAAGGCATCCTACTAAATAAATTCAAATCCTCAAAAAGAGGATTTGAAAAGGAAAAAAACTCCACCCATTCTTTCACATCGCGGTTCTTCTTGCATAGCCAAAGTCAGTGAGTATGTGTAAATTGTTTTTGAAGAGCAGTCTTAGAAGCAGTCGTAAACATCGAGATATTCTAGGTCTCTAAACCTCTCAAGAGTCCCCCCACAGGCAGTCACAGTTAAGGGCAAGCTGATACTCATTGCAGTTTCCTGATTATGCCAGCAAATGGTCTGATAGGGTTTTCACACAGGCCTGGAAGTAGTCTAGACTCACTCAAAATGCGGCTCAATGAAGCTATGCCTAAAGTAAGGAATATCTGAGAAGTTATTGGCCATGTTGTAACTCCACAGCAGGACAAGAGCTGGGCACAAAATAGTCCCAAAAACATAAACCTGAAAAAAGTCTGATGAATGATCTGAACAGTCAGAGGGGTCTAGGATCTAAAGTCACAAAATCATATGTACAAATGCAACAATAGAAAAGCTGCGTAAATGAATTATCATGAGTTTGATTGGGAAGATCTATTAAATACAAAATCCTATCACACCCTGTAGAAAACTGTATTTTTTTCTGCTAGCCCCTGCTCCGGGTAGGCATGGGGAACTGTCTGAAGCCAGTATCATGATGCTTGTCCAAACACCTCTGGTTTCATGGCCATTCGAACCACATGAGCATTTCTGGTCTTCATTATGAGAATTAGCATATTGTCATTTTTCTATTAGTTTTTCTGAAAACTCCTTTGTTTCATTTTCTGCCCCCCATCATATTCTGAGGATTTCTCTGACTCATAGCAGCTCTGCATTACAGCCTCGTTACTCATCAGTGGAGGGCCATACCTCAAGCTAAGTAAAATAAGCTGTGTGTCCCCTTCTAGTTTGAAATGCTAGGGTGATTTACAGATACTGGGAATTCATCTTCAGGAGTCACACCTCATTTTCTGGTAATGAGCTGTAGGGTCTATGCCCTGGACTGCCTCTCACTGATTGCTGAGATGCTAACATTAAAGAATCCAATTTGCCCTATAAAATCATACACTTGTACATAGAGGACTTTCCCACTGAGTTATCTTCATAGATGAAGTTGCTGTAGCAAGATTTTCTAAGAACTTGTAGTCCCACATGCTGTAGTTAAACTGGGATAATGATTTACAGTGTATGAAATAACCTCCAAAAGCTGAACTTTTGGGATTGCACAAGGGACTGTTCATCCACATTCCAGGTTTGATTGCTCAGAATTTATCTTAATTAAAAGTGGTTCAATTAGAGTGAAGGGAGAAGGACTGAGAGGGTGCGAGTGAACAATATTAGAGCTCGACTCCGAGTGACTGACAGTGACATAATGCCATCAAGTAACTAATATGTTGCAGCACAGCATTTAAGTAGGCCCCATTCTTCAGGCAGATATGAAAGGTTTGCTTGGTTCTGCTGTCTCTTGAAGGTAGCACAATGGGTAAAGAGGCAGAGGTACACTCTGCAGACACACTGCTTTATTGTTGCTTGAGTAACTACAGCTGTTTAAGCAACAACACTCCACAAGGTACAGTGACACTTCTTTATAAAAGCACGCCTGTGGTGCACAGTGAGAGACTATTAAAAAAATAAAAACTCTCTTAACTATCCATCTTAAACAAGGTTAAAACACATCATGCCATGTATTCTCAAACAGATTCTGAAAGATCCCCCAAAAAAGTCTGATGATGATATGGTCCCAACCAGCCTCTCCATTGATTTACTGTCTCAATGGTTCTTTATTTTCAGGTTATCTAAAAATATATGATTCACCTGACATTACTGACACAAAGCCCAGATATCAGAGCCTACAAACACCCTGGACATAGAGCAGTGAAGTCACAGAGCAGTGGGCAGAGAACAGGAGGAAAAGACACAGACGCAACAGTGAGATCATTCAGTTACTCATCACAGGCACACACTCATGATGTCAGAGCATTTTTTGCAAAATGTAACCAGGTGAAGCAGAAAAGAAGCTGTTCCATATTGCCATGATGATCTTTAAACATATTTTGAGCCCTTCTTTAGTGATTTGAGCACACATCATTTATACCTCACCAATAGCATCACCTGAGCAGTATGCACCATCTGGCCTTCAACAGTGCCCCCAAAGAGTGTGGGACCAACTGGGAACAGCTGGTGCTGTCCTCATTATTGCCATGGCAGCTGAGGATTCTTGGAGTGCAGGAGAATCCTCAGCTGCTGCTTTTATCCTCCCTCCCATTTTTTTGCAAGAGGGTATATATTTCCTTTGAAGAAGCAATGGGGGCTCATAAATTAGAGTGACTTCTCCCTGCAACTGTTTCTCCTCCATTTTTCTGCATTCATTTACTCTTGTCATATCTTTCAGTAGCAACTCATGAGAGCAGCACTGCTGACAAGGGATGTATTTTTCTATCTACATAAGGTGGAACCTTCGCTTATCACAGCAGTTCTGAAGAGGATATCACAGTGGATTTGCCATGGCCATAAATGTGGAACCTTGGTGGGACTCCATTCTTGTGTCTAAAAACAAATACATGTAGAAGAACGTGACTACAGAGAAGAGAGGAATACGGGTTTGGACAGAGATTATCTCTTCTCACACTAGCAGATAAAACATTCAAAGCACCAAAACATGATAAACTGTCCATGGCTTTGTGGGGGAGGCTATACAATTGATTTGAGTCCCTCCAGCTAACAAAACTCAGAGGCTCACAGAGAAATTTTCTAATAAACATCTGAAATTAAAGCTCCACTGCTGACAGCAAAATTACAATTTACGGTTTAAAGACACATTCAATTATAGTTACCCAGAGACAAAGAAGACAAGAAAAATAAAATAAATCTGGAAAGAAAAGGAAGGACTTGAAATTTACATCAAATCTTAATCCAATAATCTGCCTTTAATTACCCATAGCAGACTCTCTCCTAAAGTGATCGGTTTTGCCTCAGATCTCCAAATCTTTTGGCCCAAAGCCAAATGTATAAGTGCTTTATCACTTGAGACTGAGAGAGCATCCATGTCCGCAGGCTCGATGACAGCATTTATAGCTGGTATGTTTGGCTGCCATTGTGGATTTGGTTTAATCCACTGAGAGTTTTTTTACATTTTTGACTCTGTTTCACGCTTTGAACCAGTGGTAAGATTTTACTGGATTACTCCATTTCTCAGGACAGAAAGAGTATTGTTCTTTAGCCAACTTCTGAAAGTTTGCGCTTTAGCCTGTCTACATTTTTCTTCTATTTGTGTACCCTTTGTTTGATCCTGGAAAATTTTCCAGTGTAGCAAAGTAAAGGAGCAGTATGGATGCCTACTTTGGGCTTTTTTACTGAAGTTTTTTATGTCCTAGCCATTTGATATATTAGAAGCAGTTAAATATGTGGCAGAAGAAAAGCATTCTTAAACGTAGTCCCTTCTTTTTCTTCCATTTCATGGTATTAAAGCCACCTGATCATGTGAAAGAGCTGTTCAGATTTTTCCTTTAGGGAAAGAACCTGAAAGCAGTAGCACTTCTTGGTGCTGAGAATCCTTGCAAGACAAGCTCAAACAGCATTCTATTGTAAAAGCACCAGTCACAAAGTGCCAGAAACCTGCATTTATTGGATGAATTCACACACATCTGAATGACAATACCAACAATTATAGTCCTGTCCCATCTCTTTATGTTTACACCAGCAATTAATGTTATAGGCTACTTTCTCCTCTGATGATGATAAATCAAAGAAATATAAAAACTGCTGTCATCAAAAATGCAACCAGTAAACAAAAAACAAAGTTAAGAATTAACCAAACTTTAGGACAGGCTGGAGCAGAGTGACGTCCTTTAATAACCACTGTCTTAGAATGACCTTTTTCAACCCAGGCTGATTTCTATGGCCTCAGAACCACTGCTGGCAACAGGCAATTAATTGTGGTTGGATAAAGAATTGGTAAGATTGGAAGAAAATTTTTTCTGCTCCCTGCTGTGCTACCAATGTCTTCTGCATTTCCTTTGTTCAAGAGTTTGTTTGCAAAATAACACTTACCTATTTAGCACAGGTAAATGTGACAAGCCTGATTGGCACATGCATACTTTTTTTACGCTGCTGTGTAGATATTGTTCACACCAATCCATCGATTAATCTTTCACTCTCCCAAATATTTAGAAACTACCTGCTAAGTTCTTTTCTATCTATAAATCACAGAACAAGTGTTAACGAAACTAGTTTGTTTCAAAAGAATTGAATCAGGTAAGTTCAGAGCAAAAGTTGTCTTTTCCTAACTGGGTTCCCTTTAGCAAGGGAGATCTTCCTCCTTACTTCAATAAATATGTTGGTCAAAAAAGGAGTCACTGATTGCAAACTGCCTCTTATTGTTAGATTTGTTCTCACTATAAGGGCCTTTCTAGCAGTAATCTGTGATGAAGCAGCATACACTCTAATTAAATCAATGCAACCCCAAGTTTTTTGATTGAACTGGCTTTCACCTGCTGTTTTTTGTCCGTTTTGACCATTATTGTACATCCAATGTTTTCCACATCCAAAACTAAAGCACATTAACTACTGCACCTCCCACCTATGTTGTTTCATAAAGTTTTACACGTATCTCCCTTCTTTTCACTTCCCTTTTCTGGTGCATCTGTGCACTACCAAATGCATTTGGCATTCAACTCCAGCTATTATTGAATTTTCAAGGTTATCATTATACTGTGGGTAAGACATATGTTCATATCCAGTGTACTGAACATCATACCAGTATTCAAGAAACAGCACGAATTGGTCAGACCATGGATGAGATGCAGGAAACAGTCTAAAGAGGTTAATCATCACAGAAGATATTTGAGGCTCAATTCTAGTACAAATCAGTAGTAACATTTTTCTTAGTCACCGGTTGCACACCAAAATAAGACCAACAGAGATGAAATCAGAATTGGATCATGGTAATAAGGATTCAAGTTATAGTGTAGGTATAGCACAGTTTCTTAAACCTAATGTTATTTGTCTATCAAGGTAGAGCAGATATACTTTCTAAGTATCCTGACTTGAGGGATGTTTTTAAGAAAGGACAGGGTTGTATTGTGAGCGCTGTAAAAAGAACTATAGTGTAAAGCACTGTAGCATGCAGAGGGTAGTACTAGAACATACTGTTATGGTTCGCTGTACCTGTAAAATTCATGAAATTATTGGGTTCTTTCAGCTGCAGTACAGTACTTTTACAGTAATTTGTCACTCTGTTTTCAGCAGGGATAATGGACCATGCCTTTTTCTAGGAGCACATTATTTGGCCACTGGCAGCTCTTTATATTTGCCATGAGATCCCCGGTAGCTACATGTTCACCCTCATTCTCCCTCCGCGGGACACTGTAGGCAATAATAGATCTGTGAGATTAACGTTTCTTTACCAGAAGTTAATGGCATCTGTGATGATTGGTGTTAATTGGCCTGGCTACATCCAGTGTGTCTGTACTGTTCCTTTCAGTACACTATTCCTCCACTTCCACCTGCACACAATAGCATGACAGCACTGTAGCCAAAATCAGTTAGAAAAATACCACAGTCATTGCTCCTCCCTATCTCACCTGACACTGCTTAATATTGCCATTTCTATATGGCCAGCATCTAGAAGCCCAGTAATAACCTTTCCTATGGCTGGAGATAAATGCCATGTAAAAATGAATGAAAAGGAAGATCAGGGAAAAAGCCCCTTCTGACCTGAGGGCTGATATTTTTCAGCTTTAATGTGCTCTTCTACCTACACCATAACATCAGTGATAAAACTACTCTTTTTCATCTTATTCGAAAACCCTAACATGTTATTGGGATTATTTTCCATGAAAAATGGTAAATCGTTAGAATTAGGAAGAAAATTGTTTTCCTACCTAGTGACGCGTTGTGAGATTTTCAAATTTTTCTCTGTTCTGCAGGGCAACAAACCCAAAATATTTCTGCACTCCTCATGAGAAAAATTAGGTGATTTTTGTTCCACAGTGATGTGGAGGCTCAGCATCCTTCTAGCATAGAGTAAAATGGACAGCAGGGATCGAACCCCTTCCTCTCACACAGCCCCTGTTAAAGATATATTCTCCACATGACAAAGTATTTCATTCTCTTTCCCATCTGGGTTTTGACCACATATGTGGTCATCCGGATGTTGAAAATGAGGCAGCTCCCTTCTCCCCAGGCACCAAAAGGAATTTTTCACAAAGTGTTTTAGATTTGCCTAACCATCACTTTTATAACAATTCTTCTGTGAAGTATGATGCAATGCAGTGTTCCAGAGCCAGAAAGCACATGGTTATTTTGGAAAAGGTACTTGATTTCAAGGTCAAGTTCTTTTCTCCCAGGGTAGGTATCATTTACATGCTCTCCAGAATCAATGGAGCAAAGCACGTTTCAGAAATAAAAGGGCAAGGATTTTTTTAAAATAACAATGAGGAATATTCCTAAATGCAAATAACACCTTTATTTTAATTGCTTGATATCTACCAAAAAAAACTCAAAATGAGAAGAAGCAAAAAAACCAGACATCACAGGTAAGCTTATAAAATGGAAGAACTTTGCCTATTTGTTTTTTCCACACGCTGAAGTATGCCACTTCTCTTAAATACATGCAGCGTCTTTCAATCTGCCTGGAGTTACTCAGATGCTAAACAGTGAATATGTCAAAAGATAAAAGTGCCAAAGCACTTTCCTGAAGTAGGATTTTACCATTTCAGGAAAGGGAAAGGATTCATGCCAATCAAGTAGTGAAGTTGGCAAAGTTAGGTGTCGTATACAGCCATGGAAGAGAGACAGGCCCTCTCAGAGCTCCCAACTTCATCTTCTGTACTATAAGCATCTATGTCTTTCCGTGAATTACCCTGGGAGTCATGGGAAAGTGGTGCCCAGTTTTGGTACCTGGATTAGTCATGTAGGTTGGGTTACACATAATCCATTTGGTCTTCTTTTAAAAACACCATTCGTCTGTTACTCCTGCTAATTCTAGTAAAACAAATATACTCACCTTTTGTACCTAATTAAGTAACTCTGATCATATTTCTGAGAGCAGTACTTGTTAACTGTTGTTGCAAAACACTATAGAACAGACAAAATTAGTGAAAACCTTGACTGTATGCAAACATCAGAACATCCAGCACCATATACAGAGGTTTGTGTGTTCTTAAAAGCCTCTTTTAAGCCTAAGAGAAAACCTTCAACCGTCACCTGCTGAACTCAACAAATACATTCCTATTGCCAGCAACAGGCCTTTGTCGTACAAGTGACTGCTCAACACAGCCCAGTCTTAAGATGCACTCTCCCATCCCTGATATTGCACGTGAAAAAGAATTCCACTTAAGGTTGTTAAATGCCAAGAAAAGCATAAGTAGCCACTTAAGATTCCATGGTCATAAATATTTCTGGTACTTAGTTCTTCTCATTTATCTATAGTCAAGTTGAAATTTTCCAAACTTGCGCTTTGAGCTCGAGACACTGGCAAAGAGGTTGAGGTCACTGTCTGGAGGTAAAGCCATTCATTTATTTATATCTGAGCTCTAAATTATTAGAGTTCAGCAAAATCCTGAAGAAATAAAATTTGGTAACATTGCTGTAAAACTCTCTGGACCAACTTTGTAGTCATGAATTCTGAAGGAGGATCACTGAAATGGAGCAAAGGGATACACTGCTTTGGGAAGCATGTAAGAATGCCTCAGTAAAACACAGCCCTGTTGCTGCCAAACACCATTGTTTGAAGACTGTAGATTGTGAATGAGCACTAGATTTCCTCTCTTTTTCTCATTAGAAATTCCATACACAAGCAAAGTTGCCCTATTCAGGCATGTGTTGTTAAACTGTATTTGCAATAAAAAGGAACTGAGGCAAAGGGCAGGCACCATGTCACGTAATCATATTTGCTCTGCAATGTCTGTAGTGAAGTGATACCCTAAATAACCAGAAATGAATCTTTCAGGTACCAGCTGCTGGACTGTGTCTGGACATACTTTCCTGCTGTTGGACTGCACCAATACCATCATCAGCAAGATGCCAGACAGCACCTCATTGTGTTCCGCTTACTCCTTACCAGCTCTGAATTTCTTGCTCTTCTGCAAACAGAACTATGCCAAAAAATCTTGAAGGTCTTGTAATGGGGCAGAGGAAAACCTTTATGCTTTGACTTCATTTAAAATCCTCGAGTCATCCTGTGACTACATAAGAACATGGGCAAGTTGTTCTTTTAATTATTAAGTGAAAGGACAATAATGCATTTTGCAGAGTTTATAGCATTTCCACAGCAGTAGTCTGTAACACTGAACACTGCAGTTTGTCTACAGGCAACTCACCTTTGGATGGATATATACAAAAAGTTACCTCATTCTTAAAGATGTTCCCTGTGACCTTCTCCCGTATGTGGCATGTCTCATACCCTCCCCCACCTAAGAGCATGACTGGTGGCCCTGCTGTAAACTGTGCAGATGTTTCTACCACATTATTGCAGCTTTATATTTGCAAGAGCCTTCTTAGAACAGATGTTCTTTCTGTGTGTATATACCATGCTTCCCACTGCAAACACTTTTACAACACAAACAGCAGATTGTCTTGCTTCTGTCGTTCGGATCAAGAGAGAGTAAATGCCTCATTCTAATGATGTCAGTTTTCTTCCTGGGGACCTTAATGTCTTCCCTTCTCACTGGCCCTGCTCGCTTCAGGTGTTTTGTCTCTTGTTTCTTAGGCTCTCCCTCACTTATCTTTACACTAAAGGGTCTCCCTAAAAATATCCTCTTCCTGAATCTCCTTTACTGCTTTCACTCTCTTTTAATCCCTTCTACTGCGTCCTCCTCCTTTTGTGAAAGCTACTCTGCCTTCTTCAGCTCTGCTCAATGAGGAGCTAATTCAATGGATTTAGGAGAGAGCATATTTTCTTGAGTAAGACTCAATATAAAGTGGTGAATATAATTCCTACAAATTGTAAAATAGGAGGCAATAATCCAACAATGAAAGAAGGTTTGTGTTGGCTAGATATTGCAAAAACAAGATTTAAACACACTAATCCCTCTGATGTTTAATCAAAAACCTAACTTGTAAGTAGAGTAATTTGTACAGAGTCTTGTAAAATTATGACAATGTTGCATAGATCTTTGGCCTCTTTCACAGTGATTATGATTGCTTTCAGAGGACATTTTTGTCCATGACTATTTCTGATTAAAATTTATCTGTTCCTGTGCTTTTAGCTTCTCCTGTTTTTCATAAAACATTTGTCAGTAATATAGCAGCAATAATATAAATTTCATAGCAATTACAAAAGGTAACATTCGTCATTGAATAGTTATATATCATGAAGAAACAATGGTGTGGAGATTTCTGCTGCCACAGCTAGTATGCTTTGGATGCTTGAGCTGGACTATTTAGAGGTACCTGAAGTATTGTTATGGCAACTTTGGCAGCATAGATATGACAGTTCTTCTTTGAATTTCTTTCCAGCCTCAAAGTCATGAAAGATGTCATTCTTGTGCTCTGCAATCCCCTGAAAGAAAAGGTTTGTCACAATCATAATATGTGTGGTAAAAATCCTACACTTTTCTTCCTTAGCATAATTTCCCTCTTTTTAAATCCTTTAAAATCACCTTACGTATGGGTCATATTGTCCCATTCTGCTCACATTGTTTTCCTCTGCATTCTCCCTGCTATAGCTCTCTCCCACATAAACACCACTCTGCTGAAAAATACTCTGTCACCTCCTCGTATTTGTTTCAGTTCTCACATTAAAACTCTCTCTTACTCCTTACACAGATGGTCTAAAAGCTCTTGACCTGATCACTTCCAGCTTCATGGATACAATATTAGGTGGCTGACACCTACTATGCAGGCAGTCTTTGAAGGTTTTGCATCTAAAAGCTGTACTTAAAATTGGTGGTCATACAGTTTAAAAACTAGATTAACTAGAACTAGATTAAGTTCCACTGATGGTAAAATCAGACTATGGTCATTGTGAATATAAGAATTAAATTACTATAGGCAGAAGACACAGCTCAAAGTTTCATGAAAAGCTCAGTGATATCCTTCTTTGCCTTTCTCAAGGCACTGTAAAATTCATAATAAATTTCAACTTGTTTGAAAATCACTGATTTCTGTGTCTGGTAGTCTATGAAATATTCTACAACTGCTTGCAATTATTTTGGAAATGGCAATTTTAACACAGATCAGTTTTTTTCCTTTCAGTCTTTTTGCTTGTTCACAAATGAAATCTAGCCATTCTTTAAAAGTAGATACATACCAGTGAAATAGTAATAAAGTCTAGCTGTAAAATTTTCTCTCTTAGAAATTTTTATAAACCAGTTCTATTACATCTTATTAATGCATTACAAATACAATCCACACTACGCCCATCTACTTAGAGATTATGACCTTATAAAAAGTGCACAGCCATTTAAAGGACCTGATGTTTAAAAAGGCTGGGATGCATACTTGTCAGTTCCTGGAAATTCATCATGAATGTTACAGTGCATCTGATGTTTTTCCACAAAGTTCTGAAAAGGAGTAATCTCTGTGCCTACTTTAAAATTGAGTATTTGTAAGGAGAAATTAAAAGACATGCATCAAAAGCTCAAAAATCTGAAAGAAGCAGGTTATTGTTTTTCCTTTCTATTTTTTTAAGATCATATGATTTGTAAACAAATTATTTGAATTTTCCTGACAAGACCAACTAATGAGGTTTTGGGAGTGGTTTGGTTTTGTTTGTTTTTTAAGCTGTTGAGGTTGATGGTCATGGTTTATCTAACACTATCACTGCCTTAATAGTGCCCTGAAAAGCCATGTAATTTATTCTAAAGGCAGAAGGAATCTACAAAGTAGCTCAGAAGTGCTCCCTGCACTGTTTAATCTAGCATTTCCCTAAGCTAAGCATTAGCACTAGTTAGAAATTCTTTTGAAAAATAGAAGATGGGAAGAGTGTGTGTGAAAATTGAGGAAATACAGATTCCTACTCTCATCCTCTCTTCACTGTGCCCATCCATCTCACTGGCATCCACCATGGGCCTACTCAGTTCCCTTCCAAGATGCCCTGAGCTGGGTGCTGTACTGAGGAGGAACATGTGAGTGCAGTTCTAAAATTGCTGCTCAGTTTGATCATGGATTGAGACAGTTCTACTTACTAATATTACCAATGTTAACTATGGGTTCCCTACTGGATAAGGCAGTTCTACTGAGCTACACCCATAACAGGGACTTTTAAAGGTGAAAATCAGTATTTTGCAAACAAGAAATAGTTGCTAGATTCAGGTAAATGCAAAGATATTCCATAAAATAGTCATCATATGTTACTGTTGGAAATTAGCTATTATTTCTGAGCGCTCAAACAGATCTTAGCACTTGTTATCATGTAATAACAGAGGTGTAATTGTATTTAACCTTCTTCTCCCCATAAGGAAAAATAAACAAATAAATAGTCAGATGTCACAAGCTTGATAGTTCACAATATTCGTATTTAAACAATAGTTATATTTCACTGAAAATGAAGGAAGACTCACCTAACTTATAGATAACTTGGAGTTGGAAGATGATGATGTCGCCAAGATTACAGATGTTTCTATCACTTCTTCAGGAAATTATATTTTTATGGAAGTATGAAAAAGAAAGTGCACACACACATTTTCTCACAAATCTCACATTTTCTTAGCTAGTGCTTCTTCTGAGCCATCCTCACCCACAATCTCAGTTCTGTCAAATCTGAAGAGAATGAGCCTCATCTTTTCTGTATAGTGCTTCCTCTTCTACCCCAGATTTGCCAGCTCCTGTTTCCCTATGAGATGGGTGTTTTCATATTTTTCAGAAGGGGGATAGTAGATCAAGTTACATTTGTTGTCTGCTGCATCCACATAAAATTAGAAAAAATAATTTAATTTTGTGGAATGAAACTGTATTTATCTAATTAAAAAAACTCCCAAAACTAAAAGCAGGATCTACTACATACCAAGAGCTTCAATTCGCTGAAATACTGTAATGAGATTGATGAATTGGAAATATTTCTTCATTATGGCCAGCATGTAGGGCATCAGCAATTAAGAAATTAAAGTCCTGAAGTGACACCATGAGCTATACGAAATTACATATACTACCTGAAGACAATACATATGTTAAAATATTAGTGTAGAAAGTGCAGTGTGTTTCCAGTACCAATGTGCTTAATTTGCTTGCTAATTCAGGACAATTTAGACTTCAGGGATGGAACAGGCGTGGAACCACTCATTGTAGGAAACTGTTTCATCTGGATAAAGGTGGTGGGTTTGAGCTCTTTTTTTTAATATTTTTTCTTTTAAGTGAGGAGGATATGGAGCAGCTGCCTAAAGCATGAATTCTACAAAACTCATTAGCTATAGTAAAATTAAATTAGTGCTCTCCAGATAATCCCAAGTTATTATCCACGAATCTTTGTACAATAGTGCTCTGCATCTCTTTTCCTCTCACACATATTATTTCTGCCTTTGGACTGCTGTTTGGCGCCTTTTAGACTGTCCGTGGCTGAGCCACTGCATGAGCATCATCCCTGCAATGAAAAATTGGGACAATTTTTTTCCCCCCTCTCCCTACAGCTGCACGAAATACTTCCTCTGTAGTCCTCTGCTGAAACAGGAGATCAAATTCTCCAATATCTCCTATTTCATCTAGTTGTTTGGATCTGCAGGAGAAGTCTCCAGTCCTTGCCTACAGTTGAGGAATTCAGACCACAGCTAAAGAGGAAGACTGCTGAGATAGGCCTGAGACACAATTTTGAGCAACTCAGTTATAGTGGGTGCCAACTACAGGGGTCAAAATGACCCACAGAGCAGAAATCACAGCTATGGCTCAACAGAGCACTGGGATATCTTACTCCTGCTCCCTTTCTCCCAGCATCACGGACTGGGTGAAATTTAAGGGTCCTTCTAGAAGGTCAGACCAATGATCTAATCCCCTTCATGTCCTCCAGTTCCCTGAGACTTCTGGTATTTCCACTGTTCTCAGTACTGCAGAACTGAAGCTTCAAGGACTTTCCCCAGTAAATTGCAGGAGTATCCCTACCTCCTCTTCAATACATGGGAGAACTGTTTTGGAAGCTTTCAATAATTTTGATCTCCTGCTTTCCTGCAACATGGATTGGCTACAATACCACATGAAGACAACACGTGAGTCCTAGCCTACGACCAAATTTGAGGCAGTTTGCTCAGTTAGAAGCTCTGCAACACTTCTAAGCTAGATACTTCATAGGTGATTGGGATATGTTTGAAAACACACTTGAGTTGCAATTGATTCTGTGGTACAGATGCACTCACAAATTCTTTCACTCACTTTCATTACTCCCTTAATCAGAATTGCATAGGCAGCCAATAGATATTTTCTCAGTCAAAGTGGTTTTATTTTAGTCTGAAAAGGCTTTTCATAAAAAAGGCCTTTGGATTCATTTTCTACTCTTTGAATAAAAAGCTGAGGGAATTTTTATTTTATTTTGAAGTTGAGTTAGGACATCCGATCCTATTCCAGGCTAGCAACACTTGAGTGCCTAAAGGCAGTCTCACAACAAACCATCTAATTAACTTAGAACCAATCTGGACAGCTTTCAGAGAATACACACTGAACTATCCTTAGCCATCAGAACAGAAAAGTCAAGGGAGAGGATGCTTTCAAGGAACATAATAACTGAAAAAAATTAATTGAAGAATCATCTATAAAAAAATTTCCCCTCGTAAAGAGATGTTTAGTCAAAACAAAAAATAGCCAAAAGCAGAAAAAAGTTAATTTTGACAAATCTCAGTAATTATGACTTTAAAGTGTCATGATTTTTTTTTAATTTTATTTTATCTGTATGGCCCTGAGAAACACACAGCAAGAATAACAACATAAATATCTAAGTGTCTCTGAAGCTAATTTTTACACCTCTTTCACTACATCTCTGTGTCATTGTGAGGAGTAAAACACTCCCTCTGATATCAACATCAACACTAATTGACTAGTAGAGACCACTTACATCCATAAAGATCATATCAAATGAGGTAATGGCAGCACAAGGTTCCAGGTACCTTCTGCTCAAAGATCTGTTACTCGCCACTGTTAGTAACCATATCATAGTTTAGATGAATGCCTCCATGAATCAAAGACACTAAAACAAGTATCCTAGAGAAATGTTTCCTGGACTCATTCTTATGGCAGTTCTTACAGAGACGATTTTTGAAGCTTCTCTGCAAAAATGGAGGAAGGTATTGGCCTGCCTCTTCTTCTCACCGAGAACCATTACTTTTGAAGCAATGCTAAACCATCTGTGCTAGGTAGCATCCCTGGAATTTATCATTGTGATGCTAAAGAACGTGTTTTAGTCCAGATTGCACCAAACCAAGATGGCAGAATGTTTTTTAGTTTCCTGGTGAAGGAGCTTCTGCTTTTTCCCCACTTTAAGTCTGCTAAAGCTATGCTGTATGTCATAATATAAATAAAATTGGTACATCACCAGAAATCCGTGGTCTTCAATCTTTGTTTCATGTGCAACATGTTGCCCACAAGACTTTCTGATATTGTCTGTTGATACAGTAAATTAAAAACTCAAAACCAAGGCTAAGAGAGAGAGCAAACCTGTCCACAAAATGTAAGTTGCTCAGTGTTGTTCCTCCTGGGACCACTGTTATAGAGTAATGTGCAAATATTCTCAACAAATCACAGCTTAAATATCAGTTTGTTTGCCAAGTGATTCTCCCAACTCCCTGCTTACAGCCATGAGAAAACATTTTATTTATTAATTATTATTTGTAATTTGGGAAATTGAATGGCTGTATTCCCAGTCAGTCAATTCTCCTATCCACATATGTGCATTCCAGGAATGCAAGCTTTACCACTGGCTTAGAGAGGTATCTTTTTTCCCTGGGATCCTTCATTAAAACATTAACAGCACATTACTGCTTAGCAGGTGCACAGACCCCATAGCCAAATGTTACTTGTTAACCATGGTGCAACATATTATGGCCATAAATGTCTAGGTATTAATCACATGTTTTGATTTGTATCCAAAATATGATTTATGCACATGATTTCTAAGACTGTGTGTTAAACTAACAGGGAAAAGACCAAAGGCAGCTTCCTGCCATGAAGTGGATGTAGCTGCGGGCAGGCAGGGCAGTGCTGTAAGAGCAACTGGGATCAACTACATCAGCAATGGGGGAAGGAAGGGAAACAAAAGCCAGCTTTGATTCAATCAACTTCTTTCCTGTACTAAGGAAAGAAATATAAGGACAGCAGGGTTCAGAGGGCGAAGAAAAATACAAGTAAACAACCCTTTCCAATCCAATTTCCTTTCAAGTAAAAGAAGAGGGGTGTTCCCACCAGAAGTGGAGGTCTTCCGTTCTATTCAAAGCAGGATTTGACAACAATATAGCTGTCTGTTGGCAAGTATAAGCTAATTTGTATATGATTGCAAGAGGGGACATAGCATAGCCTGGCAGAAGGTCTGTAGTCCAGTTTCACTAAGTCTTTCTGCAGTGCAATTTATTCTACTAAAATAGAAAGATCATACTTCAAGCACAGCACCTCAGGTGGGACATGGATGCACGAGAGAAGAGCATTAAGCAAAGCTGCAGAAAAGTCAGAGAGGAAAGCCTGTAGAGGGATGCTGGCTTTCCAACCACCAAGACTTTTGGTGGTCTTCTCTAATTTTAGGAGAAAGTCTCATATGATCTGGCCTGTAGCAAAGCTTAGGAACAGATGAGGTTAATCAGACGTATTTTTGCAAAATCCTCTCTTCATTCTGCTTTTGAACATCGTAATTCATACTTTGCCCTAAGGACTGAATTGACAAGGTCATTCATGGAAACAGATGAAAGCAGTACTTGCATCCCACTTGCACATGCAACATAGCAAATAACTGGCAACCGAACTCCAAATCAAGAGAGGAGAAAAGCATAGGATTCCATCCCAAAAGAAATACCTGAGACAATGTACTTCACAACACCTGGAACAGGACAAAAGTGTATCCAGTCTATCATGGAGATATCCAAAGACTGATTGAACTCCATCTCATTACATAAAGACTCCTTACTTTCCAAAGGATTCAGTGTTTCACTATATTCCTTATCTTTCCCAGACATTCAGAATCCTATTTACTGGCGCGGATTTTATCTTCACCTCATATTTGAAATGACTTTTACCAGGGAGGAACCCTGTTGCTGGCCTGAGACTTTACCCAGGACAAGGCATAACATACACAGGATTTGGTATATCCTTCAGCCTTGACTTCCACCTTCCCCACTCTGACATTCACTTTCTCTTATAATTTCCAAGATCAGTTAAGCAAATCGCCATAATCAATTATAGTCTATGAAATTTTTTATCTGTGACCTCCCTTTTGTATGTGTGTTGCTTCCAATTAGCTAATGCCACACAATTAATTTCTTCTTGATATTCCTTTTGTGCTCAACAAGTAGTCGTAGTTGTGGCCAACCCATCTCTTCAATGTAAACCTTCTTGCTCTACCATGGGAATGAAATCACTACAGATCTATTATTTCTCGGAACAGGATATTTCATTTGCATAAAATATTCTGCACTTGACACAGTGCCAAGAAGAAACACCTAATGTCCATTCTTCATTACGCTCTTGCTGTGGCCTTAGGAGCAGAAGGAACCACTGTGTTAGTCTTACACCTATTACTCTCATCTTCTTAGTCTCATCTCTGACTTACACTCCCATGACTCTCTAAGAGCCCTGTCAAGTCAGTGACCAAGATAATGGACAAAAGGGAATTTCTTACATGATGTAATTTCACATTGAACAGGATGGTTCACAGGTTGTAATAGAAGGTCAACAGCAGATATTACAACCCCTAAATTGGTTGGAAAAAAATGGTTATTTGAATCAAAGCCTAAATAAAGTTCTATACAAGTCAAGATAGCTGAAAGGAAATGTCTTCATGCATGTCAGTGATATGCCTGGTCTAATAACCTCAAAGGAAGGCAGACCCCAACCTTGTTAATTTTCATAGCAGCAGGATTTACTGGCAGAAAATGGCACTAACACTGTCTTCAAATGTACAATATCTCTCTTTACTTTTAAGTTGGATGGCTATATTCCAAATTAAAAAAATTATCTAAATGTCATTAGTCCAATGGGAATGCAGAAAATGTTCAATTTGGAGACAGATCAACCTGTTAAGCAAGAAAAGGAGACCAAGAAGAAATTAATTAATAGAATGGATTCATGAGTCCCTCATTTGTTATTAATACAGCACTAAAGAATAAAATGTTGATGAGACACAGTCATTCACCTTGGATCAGTATGCAAAAGGAAAATTCACCACACTGTAGATAGTTATCAGGGCCATATGCACAGCTTTTTGTACTGAGTTATGGATGTTATAATAAATGGTAGACTCAACATCATGCACGTATACTTTTGCCTAGGGATGAATTTTATCCTAAAAAAACCAATGAGGCAAATTTTAGAGGAGAAGAGAACTGATTTAATACAATGTATAGCGTGCAGTCACTAATGGACTTTTAGTTATTCTCAAAGATAACCAATCCTATAAAGGGTCTTAAGTAATTCTTAACATTATTTTCATACACTTCAAATATAATCAGTCTTCTATAATTATTTCTATATTTTTCCATATTACAGAGCTATATGCATCATAGAATATTACACAATTCCATATACACACTACTTTCTGCTTTCATGGGCAAAAGTGTCCTGTGATAGTGACAACCACAGTATTAAACTTTCCAATTTCAGAAGCCTAATGTCTTCTGACTCAGCTCTTAAGTCTTCTTTTTATCTTATTTGTGCTTTATAGATATATTCTCTTATTTATAGCAGTCTGGATGTTGTTTTTTTTATCTTAACAAATATTATCAAAATTAATATGATTTTAGCCACTGTATGGTATAGCCAAAGCTTACTCCTACACAATGGTGTCCATCTGCAAGATCTACTGCAGTCCATTCTCTGAAAAAACCAGAAGTTATAATTTATTAATTTGCTAAAAAAGACTTAAGTTACTTGAAAGAGCTGAGGAGTGCAATCAATTCTTGAACACAAGGCCAGCACAAGGCCTAAGAAGTGCTTAAGCTCATTTTGAGGATATAAGTGTGATTGAAGTGGTTGCACAGGACTGGTGCTTGTACTCCCCACAGGAGAGGAGCTGACCATGTGTAAGCACTTCAGGAAATCACACCAGGTTCTGATTTCCCCTCAACTTTCAGCAACTACACTAATAATTCTACCAGGCCCTCACAGCCATGCTACAGCTCAGGACTGTTTCGTTTTGCCTAAGTAATCACAGAGGAGTAAAACCACTTTGGGTTACGGTAGAAGCTCAAGTCATCAGAAATACCTCCCCAATAACTTTACTGTCATGATTGTTCAAAAGGAAACAAAACCCTCAAGGAAATTTTAGGGAAAGGAAAGAAGGGGTAGATTCATCTAATCTACTTCTACTAAAGATTTAAAGAGTACTCTGCTTTTTGCCTTTGCTTGAAACCAGATCTCTCACATATCCCTGCACGGACACATGCTGTGACTGGTTAGGACCAAGCCTGTTAGTCTAGAAATGTACTTTTTTTTGTTCACTAAGTAGGCCTAGACAGTATTGAGTTGCAAAAGGCAGAATAAGAAAGGGGGGAAGAGGTTTTTTTTCCAGCAGGGAACAAAATCAGAAGCCTCATTGCATTTGTTTACTGCTTTATTTCTGAATTTCTAGTCACTGGCAAATTTAAAGAAGGGTCACCTAGTATTGGAAGTGATTCTGAATAGTCAGCAGTAGTTTAGTGATATCAGTCAGGCCACGAAGCCTTGCCAGAGTTGCTCCTCCCTCAGAAATTTTTGAATCTATATTTAAACATCCTTGATCAGGACACAGGGCTGACAGCAAGGGAAGAAAGGCAAGGAGGCAATTAGGGTTTCCAACAGAAGGGGAGGTGGGACAGTACTTCTAGAAAATCTGGGCGCTTTGGACATAATTGTCTGGCAGTGTGTAGGTATTACTAAAACCCAGGATTATTTCCAACACTACATCATCATATCCACTACTACTGTCTGCCAGTGTGTTAGTAGTAAATCTGAAGAGCCAGGAAAATAAGTGGAGCCTGTCTGCCTGCAATGAGGGTCTGGCCTCTGCTCTGCAGCAGCCAATGTCTTTCTCAGAGAATCAAATTATCTACTAAATATCTAAAATATTCCTGAGACAATAAATGCTCTTTGCTAAATTTCTGGGGGTGGAAGGTGGGAGAAGGCTGGGATTTGAAGATTACAGCTACAGGTATAAATGCAAAGTGCTCCTGGAAATGAAAGGCCTGGTTGGCATCACTACATTGGCTTCATCAGCAGCTAGTCTCAATCTGGCAATGGTGCACACTTTGTGCTTTTCTTTCTCCTCTGGCATAATAAAACTGCTGTAAGATTTGAGAGAAACTCTTTTCACTTGATTCTCTTTGAGGTTGTCACACTCCAAGTCAAGACCTTAGGGGTGAGAAAACCAGTCCTCCTCACCCAACCCCAGAAAGAATTTCCTTTAGGAAAGATGCTCAAGAAGAGGATAAAGAGACACACAAATATCAGATCTGAAGGATTTTGGGTAAAGGAGGGAAAGCAAAGCTCAAACTGAAGGCAATTCCATAGGCTTGTGAGTTCAAACAGGAAATCCACCAGTTTCTGAAATCTAGCTTGGAAGCAAATAATTTTCTGATTTTTAACAAACCGGATCTTTTTTGCATAGTTGCAGCATTAGTGGAAGAGAGATTGAAATAAACTTAACCCAAAGTAAGCCTACTCTTGTCCTGTTTTAAGCTGTTCTGTAGGGCAAGCGGGGCAGTATTGTGAGTTATAATCAGAATTTTCCATTGATCTCAGTGGGAAGTTTGGCTTTAAAACCAATGTCACTCTATAGCCCTTGCATAGTGCAGTTGGAAGTGTTAAGGTAGTTACTGGTTTGGTCACCAGCTGCCCTGGTAGAAACCACTTGAAACTCATACATACCAGCTTTAGGTGCTGGTAACTTCAGGTGTCACATTGACGGTTCAAGCAGTTACCTTCTTGGAAACTAGATAACATGAGAGAGGCCTGTCTTTTCAAATCCATTCATAATGTACTTGTCTGTCCATCTGGGATGGAGATAATTTTCTTCATACCAGCTGGCATGGTGTTTCTTTCAGATTTATGATGAAAAAAGAATTGATAACACACTGATGTGTTAGCTGTGACTAAGCAGTGGTTACATTGTGTGAAGGTCTTTTCTGCTTCTCATGCCACCTCACCAGAGAACGGGCTGGTGGGAGTGCACAAGAAGCTGGGAGGGGACACAGTGGAAACATCTCTCCAGCTGACCAAAGGGACATCCCATACCATATGGCCTTGTGCTCAGCAATGAAAGCTGGGGGAGCAGTTTTCCAGGGCTGCAATTGCTCAGGGACCACCTGCGCATCAGTCAGCTGTTAGAGAGCAATTGTCAGTGGGTTTGCATCCCTTGTTTTTGTTGTTTTTGTTTTCCTTTGCATTTTCTTTTCTTTTTATTTTCTTTTTTAACTTAAACTGTCAACTCAACTCATAAATGTTCACACTTGTACTCCTCTGTTCACAAGCCCCTTTCCACTGGGGATGATGGTGGTTTGAGCAAGCAGCTGTGTGGGGCTGAGTTGCCCACCAGAGTTAACCCAGAACATGTGTCTAGGTCTGTCACATTTCACTGTGCTCACCAGAACACTCCCAAGGGAGCCCTTTTGAGGCAAAGACCAGCCCCCTCGCTCTAACAGGCTCACTCTAAATGTACAGCACGGTTCCCAGCATTCAGACTAGAATGTTCTTGTACAAGCCCAGGACTTCTCCTTTCATTTCCAGGCTCAGTTAGTTCCCATTCCTTTTCATCTGTTTGCACACTGAAATTATCCTTCAACTTAAACAACTTGTCTCCCATATTGGTGTTTCTCTTCCGTCACCCAGGAAATAATTCAGTTTCTTGATCTCTATATGAAGGCCAAGAAAACCAGACTCTTCTAGCTTTCTCTCATTTCATATGCTTCACATGCTCCTGACCATCCTAGTAGCCATCCTCTGAAATCTATATTCACTTTTCTTAAACATGGGACGCACAACGGCATGCAAGATTCTATATGAAGTTATCTGCCTGAATACAGTTATGAAAGCAAATAAAATTATACATGCAGGAATTTTTACAGCAGTAAAAATCATAGCCATAAAAAGCAGTTCTTTCACATCTTTTCTTAGTATGGCTGACTTTTTCTATGTAAATGATTGCAGGCATATGAAAAATAGTAGGTGACTGAAACCTGGAACTATTAGGAAAGTTTTTAATAAGTATTTTTCTTGGTATAATTGCAGTGGATATTAACTAACTGTTATACTTCCTCACAGAAAAAAAAGTGTTTTGAATAAGCTTCAAATAGAACTTTTTACTGAGAACATGTTAGTCACAGAACAGAGCAGCATTCTTGGGAATTTTGTGAACCAGCAGTGAAGAGACTTGCAGGAAAGGTATGAGATAAATTGTTTGTGGAGAACAAGAACTTCATGCCACACACTTGAAGATAAGTCCCATTTTCAGAGAAAAAAGCTAACACATCTAATAGATGCATGGACATTTTGTTCAGCCCCTTAACATATCATATTACCACTTACTAGTAAGTAACCATAAGAACTGAACAGGAAATTTTTCACCTCTCTTACAAAAGCTTTGAAGTCTTGCTTTAAAAATGCAACAAACCAAAACAAACAAAAAAAGAACCCCAGACAAACCACCAAAAAACCCAACCACAACACAGTAATAAAATAAAAAACCTCTTACCATCTCCGTGTTCCTCAGCTGGAGCATTCAGCCAAGAAGTGGCTGTGCTGACTCAGCCCATAGTCTCTCACAGCACCTTCTCAGGAACCATGTCCCTCCAGAACAGAGCATTGAAGCCTTAGTCTGTCCTCTGAGTCAGACATGGCGATTATACCATGATTTCATTCAGTCAGAGCAGTGGTTTAATTAAGGTCTCTCGCTTCCTGGGTGTAGTCTATGACCATGCACCATGGGGCCCTTGGGGGCATTGACTGCTCTAAAATGAAGTTTTGGAGCCAGGAAACTTTGCTTGACAAAATCTTCTTGAATTGGTTATACTTTCTGCCCCACAAAAGTGTTTTTAATGAAATTATGTGCTTCAGTGAAAGTATTTTTATTGAAAGAACTTGCTGGCTAGCTTACATGAGCTTGTTGAACCACGGATGGTGTGTGCCACCCATGTAGAAGAAATTAAGGGATCAACACATTTCATGACTAAAAACTGAAAGGAAGTTTCCAGCCACATTTTACTCTATTCTCAGTAACTCTCATTCCTTGCTGCCCTTCTCCAGCAGGTCCATGGAAATCACTGGCTTTAACAGAAGCCAGGGAAATTTTCGCAGTTCTCCATGCCAAATTTCACTACCTTAATTCAAGCTGACTGACCCTTGCTCTAGACAAAGCCCTTTTCTTTTTACAGGCTTTACTCCCTCTGCTACTCCTCTTCATGTGGAACAGCCCTGGGTCTCCTCCAACTGGACAGTTTTCCTGTCTGGTTTGTGCAAGAGGAGAGACTATGGCCTTGCCTGCTCCTTTACATATCTGAGGCTCCTTTCTTCCCAAGAACAATTCTGCCTGACTGTCTCATGAGTTATATAAGATTGTAGTTGCCCTGAGAAGCCCTGGCCACCACAACTACCTTTATTTTCTGTTTATGGTATTTGTCGCAACTGTTATTCCTAAATCCTCATTTCTCTCTGTAGTCCACAAACTTGATGATAGCACAAGCACTGCCATTCTTTCCAGTTTAATACATTTTCAGCCTGAACAGTTTCTCTGTAGAAAAAGAAACTCTCACAACATTTTGAGGATGTGCTTGATGCCTATACTAATACTTAGGGGTTAAGACTTTGCGGCAAACACCTGCCAACTTAGCTCCCAGTGCTACTTACATAAATATGCTTTTGTTCTTAGAATACGTTACTCCAGGTTTCATAAAAGCACCCATGTACAGCTATAAAAGATTTAAAAGATATAAATAATAACCTAGGAGTCATTTTAAGTTAGGTTCAGCAAATTTCAAGGAAGGGATCAACCAACTTTGGTAATTTAACAACTGTTTAAAATACATTAGCAATATCTGGTTTAATCTTATTGTAATTTATAAGCTATGAGGTTTTGTAAGAAAAAAATTCACGGTAATATAGGAACATGAAAAATTAAGCACAAGCCTACAGGTGAGCTTTTTAAAGAAAAATCTGTCATTGTACAGGATTGCTACAGACGCATGAGCATGCACATAAACAAATAAGCACACAAAAATATGTGCGAAAGCATTTCAAATAAATGCAGAGGGGTGATTTGAAGAGAAGGTATATTAGATTTGTCCCTTCCTTTTCTATTCTGTGCCACAGTATTAATGAAGAGCAGGCACTCAAAATTAGTGCATAAATATTTTTCATGCTTGAAAAAGAATCAAGCAAGCCCTCAGTACCCGCAGTCAAGGAGGACATGCAAGGAAGTGATTCATTGTATGCATACCTAATGTCTACTTGCATATGTACCTCATTATGTTGTGTCTGGGGGTTCAGGACTGTTTGTCAGCTTTTCTTACATGCTTTATTGCCATTAAGAGGTTGGTTCATGCAATACTGCATCTCTGCAAGAGGCCAAAGTGAGAGCTGTTCAGCCTCCTATCCATACTTGAGAAGAACCAGTCGTTTAGTGAGGTCAAAACTGTTTAACACAGAAAACATGGTGTAAGGAAGCTTTTGAAAACAAAGCAAGGTGGCCATACACAAGGAGCTCCCTGCTGAGGTTGTTTTTCAGCCCACCTGGATCACTTTGAAGTCAAAGCCCTCTTCAGGAAAGTGAATCAAGGTAGGTCTGTCTGCACAAGAGAGCAGAGCTGGCCTTTTGCTCTAGGAAGGACTAGAGGCTGGAGTGGTACCTGAGAGGAAGACTCTGGTAGCTCTAACAGGCTCCATACTTTCATGTGCTACCATGCAGCGTGGGGCCTGGTGTGCCCCACCAGACCTGGGCAAGCTGCTGTGCCCTTGGTTTGTTACACAGCACAGACTTTCCTTGGCACCCTGTTTCTGGTGGCAGCCAACATGGCACGGACTGGTAAGCATGACTTCTGCTTCAAATAGTGGTTTCATACATGGACATACATTTTCATGGCTGTCCTTCAAAAGTTTCCACTTTAAAACAAAAAATGGTCACTTCCCACTGGAACCAAGCTAGGATTAAGGACAATTGTTATGCTTTGGAGGGGATTAATTAGTCTTTGTCTTTCTTCCTCCTCTCTCACATAAGAATAAAACTTATTGAAATCTCAATTATATACGATTCATAAGAGAAGTTTTAAATTCTTTTTTAAAGTACTTTTCATTCTTGCAGGGCTTTATTTTACAAATAGTGCTGAAGCTAAATCCATTCATTCATTATGATTGATATTTATGATTTAAGTAATCAAGGATTCTTAACATCAGGAACCATGAAATCTAGACCTACTTCTGTTGTGTAACTTTTTTACTCTCTGAGCACCTTCTCTATTTTACCCTTTGTTTAGGCAAAGTTCTCTAAAGTAGAGAGACTTTCTGCACCCCGTTTTCCCAGTCTTGGCTATGGTTGTCAAGTCTTACCACAACACAAGTGTTTAATTTGTATTCTGTGGATAATAAAAACAGCAAACAAGGTAATACAAAACTGCCATTATACAAATGGGTTTGGGGCTGCACAAGAGGAATATCAATATTATTAAAGGAAGGACTTGCCTTGTATTATATGTCTCCCATTAAAAAAATTCCTTCATAGAATTCTGCTGAGCTCTAGTGCTCTCGCATTATAAAATATCTTTCCTTCACTTTAAGAAAATGAAGCAAAGAGGCAGCAGTGAGACTATGTTATTAGCAAAGCCATGGAATGTCAATAAGAATAGAAGATAGCAAAGAAAGTAATATAAGTGCAAAATTAATAGTGCACATTTCACAGCTTTTAAACATACAGTTTTGCAAGGGAATAAAATATTCCTGAAAAGAGGATAGTCATAGATTTGGCTTTTGTAGGACTCAAACTGCTGAGAACATCTCAGGATTGGCTCCCAGAGTTTAGGAAGACATAGAAAAAGTTACCTAACACAGCTGTGCCAGCCTACTTCAAATCTGACCTAGAAAAACCCATGCAGTTTTTGTCCTGAATCTCTCTGGAGCAGAGTCTGCCAATGTACCAGACTGCAAGGTAATTTAATGATGTGGACAAACAGTCATTTTATTTTTCCTGGGAAAATTTGGAAACCATACATTGTAGTACCTTTCAGTGTTCCTGCAAACTGAATAGAGAGCTTTCCAGGGTGTGCAATCAGTTGCCAAAGTTTCAGCAACAAGACAAAACCTTGTATCCTGTTATTAATAGTTTGCACACACATATAAAACAAATGGTCCTTTATAAACACATCTGAAAATTCAGGAAAATTGTTTCTCTTGCTGATATTTAGTATATCACTATAGAAGTAAAATTTTCACCAGAGGTATTCATAGCCTAAAAAGACTACCAATGTAAGAAGGAACTTAGTTTAGCTCATAGATATCAAAGTCTCCCAATTAGAATACAGAGGAGATGTTTCCAAAAGAGACTGAACTCCATCCTCACCCGCCCACATCCACTGTTTTCTGCATTTGCCCCTGTATCACTTGATTGCCCTTATCATTCCCAGAGACTGAAAAATATCTTTTCCCAAACTTAGTAGCATAAATTAGACAAGAAACAGAGAAAGACAGAATCCAAAGTGACTCTTATAACTTATAAATAGTTTTTTACAGAAGATAAGTGTTTATGAACTGAAAAGATGCTACTGTCTCTTTCTGAGCAGTTTTCTGGTCAGTATCATTTTACATGCCATCTTCTCATAATGGATAGTCCTCTCACCAAAGAATTGTTCCAAGTATTGCTTGTTTATACAATTTTCAAATTACTGTGTAAATTTTTCTCTCTGTTGCAATAGGAGCTGTGCCTAATCCTCTTTGTACATGATAATCACATTTCCCATTTAAAATAACCTTTTCTCATACTCATAGGACAAGTTGGGGAGGAAGTTTTCACAAGGGCATGTAGTAATAGCATAATGGTGTAATGGCTTTAAACTGAAAGAGGGTAGGTTTGGCTTAGATATTAGGAAGAAATTACTGTAAGTGTACTGAGACACTGGAACAGGTTACCCAGAGAAGCTGTGGGTGCTCCATCCCTCGAACTGTCCAAGCTGGATGGGGCTTTGAAAATTCTGGTCTAGTGCAAGGTGTCCCTGCTCATGGCAGGGGTTTGGAACTAGGGATCTTTAAGGTTCATTCCAAACCAAACCGTTCTGTGACTCTATGACTCTATGAAAAATATACATGAGGTAATTCAGGTCTATCTTCACAATCTGAAGGATCCCAGCTGTTCATAACCGAGAATTTTTTCACTGAAAGTCCTGTCATGTCCAAATACATGCTTGCCATTCAGAAGCCACATCTGCAGAACACAGAAAAGGGAACTCAGCTCATTTAAACTTCAAGTATTCCATTTCCCTAAGCTGCATTTTCTAAATTTTAAAATTAAATTAATGTTATTTTATGGATGGTAACTAGTAATGACACAGTTGTTCTCGTCCTTCTATTCTCTATTCTGGCTCTCCCTCCACATGGAATTATATTAGAAAGTATACTGTCCTGGCAGGAAGATGAATTCAGAGATTCAGTAACCTTTTCCAAAACAAATCTTGTCCAAGTTCACCTCCCTGCACACATGCACACACATGCACTTCTTAGATCTCTGTCTTTTCTCCCTTTTCCCTCCTTTCTATACCATAGTTTCTCATAACAGGAGCAGCAAATTTTTTGTTTCCTTCAAAAGCTTTGAGTGGCCTCAGTGTGAAAACCCCTGTTTTGCAAATCAAAGATACAAAACTAATTTTGCCATTAGTTCTGTTGCTTTCCTTGAGGCCCTCACTACATAGGATGGGGATTCCCATATGATAATGCTGGCATTCAAATCAACAACTGAACTGTCTAAAGACAATATCCAACCACTACTCCAATGATTAATCAGCTGTACATTCACACAGAAATATTTAACGTCCTGCTCTACTCACCGAAGCCTTTTATTGTTCAGTCAAAGGTTATCTGGAATTTATCCATCCCTACCAGGCTGGAGCTCACTATCATTAAGGAAAATTCAACCTTCAAGGCAGTGAACCTGTGCAAGGAATATGGCATGTTTTGATTCATAAAAATACTGAAAAGTAGGTTTGGGACATAGATTTAGGGAAGATTGTATCAGTCTTTTAAATTAGTCCCCCACCGTCACAAGCATCCAGAATGTGTGTAGTCCAGAGAGGTCACAAGAACATCTGTTCCTCCTGTCTCTATACGCCACATATCCTAATGTCTTATAAAACATCTGAAGAAGGCCAGAAGTCACAGCTATAAATTGCCATGGGAATGTTGTCATTATGATGGATCCCTATAACAGTACAAAATTTTCCCTTCTACTTGTCTTTCTTCAGATGGACAGTTGCTTTAAAACTTGAGCATAGATCTTGAGCTCATGGAAAGGAAAAAAATGAAAGACAGTCAAATACTAAGATTACACTGTAAAGGTAGACTCAAATAAACCCTAAAATTCACACTGAAACTCAGAATCCCTGATCCCTGTTTTGTTGTGGGAAAATTGCCTTATCTTTTTTTAGTATTTTTTTAAATATAACATAGAAAAAAATACACTGTTAGTGCCTCACAGGAAAAAAAATGCACTCTTAATGAAAAATGTGCATTTCCAAAACAAAATAATTAACTCCCCTTATTGATCTCTGAAAGGATGTTATAAATACATCTGGCCTTATGATTAGAAACTACACATCTCAAAAGATTTTTTGAATTTCCATAAAGCACGAGGACCTTATATTCACTGGAGGGTGGGAGTATTTCACATCGAAGCCCCCTCAGTGCCCAGAGACTATATTACACTCCAGCTCTTACCATGCTCATGCACCTGTGTTTCTTTCCCAAAGGAGCTGGAAACTACATACCTGTTGTCAGGACTCTGGTCCTGTGTTGAATGTATTTTCCTGCAGGTGGCAAACAGACAAGAAATCTTACATGGAAACCCACAAAAATGTTGATTTTTGAAGACCCAGACAGTGTCTGAAGCTGTTTGTTTGTGTATAGCTTCTCACCTCTTTCAGCTTGCACAACTTTTCAAGCTGCAGCTATGCCAAGACAACACATTTGACGAGACAACAGAATGTCACTGCCATAAAATGAGAACCTTTAACATCATTGGTTTTCATTCTTACCTTAAAAAATATGAAACCAGAAATTGCTAGGACACAGCTCTTTCAGTGACTGCATAGATAACTGGTTTCCTAAATAGTAAAACTTACCCAGTCTCAAAAAGGTTCTGCAGTGACCACCAGTCTTCTTTGGCTTCCACAGCCTTGAAATTGAAATCCACTCCAAGGCAGACAATTTGGGAACGCCAAGAAATTAATCTTCAAGCCATCACTTCAAACCATAGGGACAGTCATGAGTGGAAAACACTGTGTGAAATGAGATACTGGTCTTGCTCATTTTCTTATTTATGAAGAATTTTACATTAGAAAAACATTAGGAAAATTCATGCTAAGTTACCACACTTATACTCTCAGAATAAATGCTTAAGACTTAAGGAATCTTTGGCCACCTGGAAAATGCCTCTAGAAAAGGGGTGAGAGAGTGGCAAAAATGTTTCTGTACTGAGAGTATTTCAAGCTTAAGAGCTAGAAAGAGTCAGTAGTCAAACACATTGTGTCTACCTGTATGTCTTTCTACAAAATGTGCCTTTTTTAAAATGAAAGAAGAGTTTTGATTTTATGGAATTTGAATTCATGTGGTCTAGTGATTTACTATCAGGAAATATGTGCTTCTACAATAACATATAATGTGTTAATTCTTAGACTCATAGATTATTATTTTGTAGAGTTTTATTTGAGTTTAAAAAATTCACTGTGCTCAGTTTTGAAATGCCAGGGTTGTTTGAATAGCTTGCCTCTAAGTTCTTTCAGTCTCTCTTCCATACGTATTGTAGTTGCTCATCCACACATTCCCAAGTCTTAAAAATACTTCAGAAAATCTATATAGGGTCGTAGTACTAAGACAGCTCTACTCTGTTTAGTTAGCAACCATTTTACTTTCACCACAGGGAGAACTGTAGTACTAAAAGCTAATAACACAGAGGTTATTTACATGGACAGCTTGCTGGGACCAGGAAAATTGCACTTACATGAAAAGTTTGTTTTTCCTAAGGTCTAACATTAAAGCTCAGTTCTTCTTTATTTTCATTGTTGTTTTTTTTTTTCCTTTCCTTAAACCTCAGTGGAAAACAGGCGCTTACTGCGAAAGTAATCCAACCAGATATCTTCAAAATCTTAATAGGCAAAGTGGATTGACCTCAGTTCATCTTCATGGAGCTTAGGACAAATTGATCAATTTACTTCCTAAATAATTACCATTTGAATGTTGATTTTAGCTACCTAAGATTAGTACATTAAAAAGCCTATATTCAGGAATGCTAATGCAATGCAGTTCTGCAAACACACAGACTTACAAAAAACCACAATATATTCTTTATATAGAAAAGCTTCAACTGATTCTGGGTAATGAGGATTTACTTATTCTTTTGTTGAAGAATGAAAAAAAAAAGAAATAAAACAGAGAAATGGATATAGTTAGAACTCTGGAGGGAAAGACTTTATTTAGCATTTAGATTTTTGAGGTTAGGCATTAAGATTCCATGGATGCAACAACTGCAATGCAAACTTTATCTGTTTAAAATAAGCCCATGGAATAAAGAAGGCAAGAAAATTATTCATGTTTCAAATGAGGGATCTAAAATGGGATATTAAAACACTATCTAATTATTTTATAAATGTTGTAAGTTGCCTAGTAAGACACCAATGAAATACGTCGATTGAGCAATAAATTTTGAAGTTTACTTGCAATAAATGGCACTTTTTTTTATTCTTCAGATGAGTCAAACATTGAGGCAGGGTATGCTCTTGGGTGTGTAGCTGTTCATTTCAGTGAATGTTGAGGTAACTGAACTGATACGGTTAGAGTTTCCCAGCTGGATGAAGACTTAGCAGCCCAGACACTTAGCCATACCCAGGTAGGCTTCATTCCCATAATCATCCTCCCTGACAGTCATTTTCTTTGTTGAGAAGAGCTTTCTCTCCTGCAGCAGATGCTGATAGATCTTCCTCAGCATCTTAAAGGAAGAGGAGCAGAAGAATTTACTGTGCTCTGGCATCACTTAGAGCATCTGCCCCTCTGAATGTGCAGCATCAAATGAGGAAAGTCAAAAACTGTGTATCTCAATTTAATGAGGAAATTCTATTTTCTCTTCTGCATCTCTGTTTCAGTTTCTCCCATTTCTTTGCGTATCAAAAGCTTTACAGTTTTTCTTGCAACATTTTGCATTCTAATTCCTCTTCATTAATGTTGTTTATATCTCTCCATTCATCATCTCTTGGCATTTGTCTCTCCTGGAAATTCTCCATGACACCTTAGTATAAGTTGCTTTTTCTGCACTGTGTCTCACACAAAAGCTGAAGTATCTTTCTGTGCTTCCATTTAAAAGTTTGTGAGTTCAGATTGCAATCCCCCAGAAGCCCGTTTTTCCCCTCTCTTGAAAAAGTATAAGTTCCAAGGGAACCCTCAAAATCTGTATAATCTGATGAATTTTGTTTAGAGCCAGTCTTTGCAAGAGGGGTTCTTATCTTTTATCTTGTTTTTTATCCTGAATTTTTTAGACTTCCCACAGACAGATCACAGAGACGATGGCTGGACTTGTTGTAAAACATGAATTAGCTTATAACCCATGTAAGGGTCACATGCTTTCTCCCCTTTATAAAAAAAAAGCTTAGGAAATCTTGTTAATCATTATTTTATTTTTTTTAATGGGTAATGGAATTGGCTACCCTCAGGCTCTGGATCAATTCAAGCTCATAGCAGTGGTGTCTAAAAGTTGTCAGCAGTTTGATAGCATGAATTAAGTCAGTTTCTGGAGTCAGTCTTGGCTTTGGGAGACAAATGCTCATGTTACAAAAAGCCACCAAATATAACACTAATAAAGTTTAATCAGATTAATGTTCAAACAGACATGGACATTGAAGAAGGCTGTAAAGTTATCCTGTCTCATTAGAAAAATTAAGCCATGGCATGGAAAAGCTGCAGGGGTAACTAACCTTGGTAAAGCTATTGGCTGCATTAAAGGGCCTTCAAGGACTTCAGTCTTTGGTCTCTTGCTATGAGCACTGTTCCATTCTGTGCATATGTACATATATATTGTGTAAGTGGTTTTGTTCTTTTGTTTTCAGTGGCATCTTCCTGGTCTGGATTTCCCTCTCTCTGTTATGTTTTCAGTACTAATAGTATTTTATATTATGAAATTAATTTTTATTACTGGAAAATACCTATAATGCTTTAAAAATGAAGGAAACTAAACAGGTTAGTATTAAATAATTACACATGCTCTGGACTTGCCAGTTAAACAAAATCCTTTGTACCTGGAAGCACTCATGGAGAATACAGAGAGAAGTTATGACAATTGAGGCACAATTCTAATTTTATTATTTATATGCTTAATTAAAGACTGGAAAAATTATAATTATATGTAAGTTGAATAAGCACAATGTATATATTGCAATAACAATGACTTAAAAAAAATATTTTCTGGTTGTCCACCTTGAAGTTTCAAAGTTACTGTATAAAAGATCTAAGTTTGGCACAGGATTCAGTTCAATTGGTACACTTCAGTCCAGCATCCTGGGGAGTGTGATCTGGGGCTGTTAATGCTCCATCACACAGTTACTTTCATTGCCAGGTGAACAATCTACAATTTGACTACAACCTTAATAATTTTTCTGTCCAGGTTTCTCTAAGGATGCTAAGGGAGCAGAAAAACTGATTCCAGTAACACATCTATTTCTACCAGTCAGTGTTTTCCAGGGGTGGTGAGGATGCCTCACTTTTTCTGTGTCTTTGGTCACTAGCAGAGAGTTCCCTCATGATTATATTTACAAATACAACATTGCCATTGTGTAGCAATGATACTGCCAGACACAAAGTGATGCAACAAGCAGCTGAATATATCACATTAGATAAATTCATTTTAATCTTGCTTCCTTTATACTATTCCAGCATCTTATCAGGCCTGTTTTCATATAGCCAAACGTGCTATGTGTAGAAAACGTGTGAAATTTGGAGCAGATAGGTTGATCTTAGTCCTAAGAAGTACCACGCTGAGTGAAGAATGCTGAAAACCATTGATTTAGACAAATAGACTCCAAAGCAACACTCATATTTCGCCATCATTACAATAAATACTTTGTCTTTTTTAGGGAAAGCTTTTCCTGGATGTTATTCTAAGAGGATCAGTCACAGTGCTTTTGACCTTTTACTGTACACTACTCCATTAACATCCCATGGAGAAATTCTCCTCATATATGTAATTGATGCATTTTATGAGACACAAATCAAAATAGATAGTCAAAAAATAGATAGTATGGAACTCGGGAAGAGCTGCCTGCCTGAGTACTTCGTTGGCATATTGCCTGTAGTTGATAGTGTCAACTCAACATATGGCCCTTCAAATGCACTGATGAATCCTCTTATGGGAATAAAGTCAGACTTGTCTGTGAAGTGTTTCAAGTTTTAAAGTCCAACAAATAAAGCAAGTTGTAGCTCTAGTGAGGGGGAGACCTTACAGGCTTGTATGCAAACATTGCGGCTTTTCACCACAACTATTTTTTAATGATTTCCACAGTGTGAACAGCCTTGCACAAGACTAGAGCAATTGTTAAAATAGTTACTACTTGAACACAGCCAAACTATGTTGCAAGCTGATTTAGCTAGATGAGTACTGCACTTTAAAAAAAGACAATTGTTAAGCTTTTTCTGAAGCTGTAGATGTATCCTCAAATTAGAGAAAACTTGAAACAGTGCAGAAAAGAAAGGATGGCAGAATTATGCAATTAAAATTCTCATCTAACCTCCTGAACAAGATCCAACAACCACAGAGTGTCTGAAATTATATATTCAGTGTTTATATGTGGCAGTGATAGAGTAAAAGAATTTGTACTAGTTTGGCTTTTCACATAGACATGCAAAACAAACACAGTCTCCATGCCAAGAAGTGCAAGGGTATATGGCAGAGGACTAGGAACAGGGAGGCAACCCTACTATCTGCTCATCTGATTGAAGCAAAGTGATGGGCATATGACCCAAAGGGTACAGATATGTCTGAAATAATGACCCAATCTCTCTTTTTAGTGTTGCTATTGTTAAAATGACACAAACACTGCTGCAAAAGGATTTTCTTTCCGTTATTTTTTCCACTGCTTCTAGTAGCCCTCTCAGGCAATGAATAAAACTTGAAGAAGGGTAGTCTGATGCACAAATGTTCTCGTTATCTTAAAGGGGTCAATGGTCAAAGGTGAAAAAAATTCATAGAGTAGTTATGATTAAAGGTAGTTTTTTATATGCTTTTGATAAAGGCTTGTGAAACAGCCAAAAGAGATCCTGCAATTTTAATGTTAAGTGGCTTTTGTATTGGAAAAATGCCCAAGGGCCATGTCTAGCACGGTCACTTACAAATGACTGATGGGAGATCAATACAGACAGAGTGGGGATGCAGCTTTGTCACTGAGAGATGTAGTTAGTATGTGATTAGCCTTAAGTAGCATTGACGTGGATGTAGATGGGCAGTAAAGTGCTTAATATCCAGCGAACATGATAGCTGTTTGTACACAAAAGTTAATGAAAGAGGAAAACCACATTATCATTAGACACTCAAAGGGACTTCCCACACCCATTCTGAAATTTTAGGAGCAGATTAACCTGACAAGGAGCTAGGTAGGCCTGCCAGTCCCAACAGCATTAATTCTGAATTTGGTTTTCTGCTATGACAAGCAATTCCATAGGCCTTGGTAAACAACCTAGTTAAGTGCTATGTGAAACCCGATTATAAGGGGAACAAGTAGGCCACTGTCTTTCTCAGAGGCAGAAAGTCCTGTAAAATAAGCACAAACAGTAACTAAAGAGTGGAGAGAGGATACAAGAAGGTCCTTTGAGGAAGGTAAGATCCTCTGGCACTGATAACATATTGCACTAAATCTTCTCTGTTCCTTAGTGTGGGGATCATTATGGTTAATCAGATCCAGAATACCTCACTAGGCATTTCACTTTTCTTCCCCAGATGCATTACCGATAAACAAGGATTTAAAAATGCATTTGATTGCATTCTTGATAAAGCATTTTTCCCAGGGATGTGATAGAGTTCCTATGAAAGGAGGTTTTCAAGATGCAGTTGGACAGGGTACAAGATGATCTCCTCTAGACACCCTTTCCCATGAAAGTTTGGACCAGACAATCCTTTGAGCTTCCTTCCAACCTGAGTTGTTCTGTTTCTGTAATGTTGCTAAGCACCTTCTTATTTCACAAAAACACACACATATATGCACTCTTTTTAGTTTCAAAACACAGACTTAATGGGGAGCCATAGTATTAAATATGCAACTTAAATTTGCCCCAATCTGCCTTTCCAGAGGGTTTTGGGTTTCCTTTTTCCTATAGGAACCTCTGTATTTTTCCTCTGTTAAACAGTAAAATAACCTAATTTAGATATGAATCCCCTTTGATATCAAATTATAAAATCCCTCGTTTGTTGCTCAAGAGACAATCACACCACTGAAGAGAGCAACTATGAAATGATGAACAAGAAGTTAGTAATTTTGAGTGTTCTGATTAATATTTGCTCCTTTTTTTTTTTATTTATTCCCTTTCCTTTTGCTACATGAGAAAGGATAAATCACACTCTGAAAAAGCATCATCTACGCTATCTCCTCTGACCTCCTACCCCGCTACTCATAGTATTTAAAGGTTTCCCTCAATTTTAGTCACATGGTGTAAACTGAAATTATTTCATGGCTAACCTGATATTTCCAGGGCCATGGTGAAGCCAGAAATCTGTGGCCTAGGGTCATCACATGCCTTTCTAATGGACTCTCAGTACATGGTTAATTACAGGGAGAATTTGGGTATCCTGCTGTCGAAAGCCACTGCAGCACAGCACCAGTCAGAAAGACTCCTCGCTCAGCATCTCTGCTGCATTCAAACCCAGACACCCTTTCAGGATTCGACTAGAAGTGGAGATGACCCAGAAGAGACCAGAAGGCTTAATCTTGGACAGCGCACACGTAAAATTTGGGGGCTTTATAACAACCTACATCTAAAATCATTACACCCTTTATTAGTAAAAGATAGTGCACACATGATCAGCTAATTAAAATTGGGCCAAACTGCTAATGGAGCCATAACCTAGGTCATTGATTCCCAAAGCATTTCTTCTTCTACTAAGCTAAAAGAGAAGCTCTGTAGTTCAAATAAGGCAAAATCCCTGCTATGCTTAATCCATCTTTTTTAACTGCCTGAACTCACTGTTGACTAAAACTCTTCTGAGGGTATTGAACTGAGTTAGTAGCTGAGTCTTTGCAATCGTGGTTATTTCTTGTCTGTTTAATTGTTCCTAAGTGAAATGTAAAAAATATTATTCTTCAATATTTACAAGAAGGAGACATTGTTTCCTCTCTGAAGAATCTATGTAAGCATACTCAGAAGACAAAGCAATTTATTTTTCAAATTACTTTGTGCAATTTATCAAAACTGAATAGTTTGCCCAGGCAAGATTTGGCTACTTGTCAAAAGAAGCATGGTTGTCCAGTCATTTTCCAATAGGAGCAATAACATATTGGCGTCTTTTGGAATGTTTTGTTAAATGTGCAGTCAGCCAACACTCAAGAGTAAATATACAGCCACAGCTGAGGCCTTCAACTCGACATTTCCAGGTTCACAAGTCCCAGACCTGTCACACATTTCCTTTTTGACCCTGGACAAGATATTTAATCTCCCAGCCCTCCATCTGTATAACAGCTAATATATTACTTGCTTTTATTGCTATAGACTGCAGAATAAGAACAGTGTCCAATTACAGATATGTTCAGTGCTGGATATGATGGAGACGTTGAGACCTCAGAAAACTGCTTTAAAAAAAAGCAATCAGAAATTACAAATTATGATTTTATCATGTAGTTTTCTGACTGTACTTCTGTAGTCTGCTTACCCAGATCCTCCTTACATTAGAAATTTGTTAGACCCTTGCAAGGCTAGGAGGGCAGGTGAAGCTCAACCGAAGGTCTGTTCCCCTCTCCAGAGGTCTCTCAATGTATTTGAGAACCATGCTGATATGGCTGTCCAGAAATTCATAGCCTTTGGAATAGTCCTGAAATTTAGGAGAATTATTAATTTGGCCCTCAACTTCCATGGAAAGTACTCAATTTGTTTGCATGGTCATATATTTACTCTACTGACTTTGTCTCCTAGAAATACAATGCTTGCCAGTGAGTTGTTTCTCATGACCTGGGAAGCTAAGCGATGTCTAATATTGATCAGTGGTTCATACATTAATGGAAATAGCTAAATTGAAAAAGATCCTCTTTATACACAGAGTGGCAAATTGTATCTGTTTGACTGGAGAGGGCAACCTTTTATTGAACTGCATAGTGGTTTGCTTTTAGTTGAGTTTATTCCTTTCTACAAAGGATTTTCCCCTTTCTGAATTGTTCTGCAAAAGAAGTGGGTTTTTTTTCTCTCTCCTGACCATATTTAGTACAGGCTTCTCTTAACAGTGACTCTCAATTTACCTTCAATCATCCCCATGATGCAGGAAAAGCCAATTTGAGTTTCCTATGTCAATGAAGAACAGTGCAATAGGGGTCTAATTTATTACTACCAACAACAGATAGGACTTTACTATATCCTTTCCTAGACTTTTGGCCAGGGCTGAGGCTGCAGCAGGTTTTTATATACTTGTTTTCATCAGGTGATACCCACTTCTGAAGTAAGACCGCCTTCCTCAGGCCTGGGAGATGTTGCCTCATCTGTACCATAACTATCCTTCCTCTGGAAAAATTGTACAAATTGGAAATTGTTACATGAGTCTCAGCTGGTTTCTTCCAAAGTCAAGATGTATTATCTGTGTCTCACTATTTTACATCAGCATGCCTTTATCACCTATGTCCTTGCTCCACTTCTTCTCACTATACTCTCATGGTTTAACCCCAGCTGGTACACAGAACCACTCACCCATTCTGTCACTCCCCCCAGTGCAATGGGGAGAGAATTGGGAGGGTGAAAGTGAGAGAGCTCATGAATTGAGATAAACACAATTTAATAGGTAAAACAAAAGCCACAGGGAAAAGCAAAGCAAATCAAGGAATTCATTCACCACTTCACATGGGCAGGCAGATGTTCAGCCATCCCCAGGAAAGCCAGGCTCCATCATGTGTCACAGTGACTTGGGAAGGGAAATGCCACCATTTCAAACATCTCCACTTCCTTCTTCTTTCCCCAGCTTCATATACTGAGCATGATGCCATATGGTATGATGAGTCAGTTTGGGTCCTGGCTGTCCCCTCCCAGCTTCTTGTGCATCCCCAGCCCACTCATAGGTGGGATGGGGTGAGGAGCAGAAAAGGCCTTAGCGCTGTGTAAGCACTGCTCAGCAGTAATGAAAGTATCCCTGTGATTATCAACACTGCTTCCAGCAGAAATCCAAAATATAGACTCATAATAGCTAAAATTATCCCAGGCAAAACCAGCATATATACTAACAATCATCAGCAAGGTTGACAGGAAGACAAAAAGCAAGCCTTACAGGACAGGATAAAGGATAGCCCTTTATTTAGACTGGATGAGAAGGAGCCAGGTGAGCCTGACATTACACAATAGACATAGGAGATTTTTCAGTTTAACAGCTTTGCTTATGAAGAGACAGAACAAATGGAGTTTGTGCAAATCAAGCTTAAGGTGAGCTGATAGAGCAGTTTTGTTTCTCAGGAAATGACTGCACCCTGCTTGGCATCAGTCATTGCCTCCGATCCCATCTTTGAAAGATCCCAACATTTTATATTTATTTACCAACATGAATTACATTGGCAGCCAGTCACTTCAAGCAATCTGCCTGGTCTGGTACAGCCAAGCATACAGGGTTTTAACAAAGAAAAATAAAAGATCTGTTCTTTCTATTCTGAGAGTGACAGATATAGCCTACCTCAGGCTCTTGGTCAGCCAGTTGGCACTGAACTGCATCACACTTTAAAAAAAAAAACAAACTCCTTATTTCATTAATACTTTCAATGTGCTAAACATTACAGAAGACAATAATTGGCAGTTCAGTATCTTTACTTAGCTAGGCCGAATCTCTTTCTGTCTCAGCATTGAAAAGTGATGAACTCAAATGAAGATGTATATTTGCTGCGGTCAAGTTGTGTTCTCATTTTTTTTTAAATTCTAAATAAAAGAAGCAGCAAAGAAAAAGTCCTATTGTGGATTTGGGCAAGAATAAAGCACCACAAGCAAGTAGAAAAATGTCCTTTGTTCTATAGGGCCTCTCATTGCCATACATTTTTCATTTGCTGTATTTGGTAAACTGCCATTAACACTCACTTTCTCTGTCCCATACAAAATTATGACCTAGTCATCCCACAAAATAAATAAATAAGAAAGAATCATCACAGTTCATAAGGGAAGGGTATTTAAGAAAACAGGTAATTGTACACTTTCAGGGAGATCTGATTTGTAAAAAAGAAAAAGTGTCTAGGGGCAGCATGGTGCAAGGGACTCAGATTAGGGCAAGAACACACCAAGCAAGTTATTTAAAATGTTAGTTTTCAATTTCCCTATCAGTATAAGTGTTAATGTTAAGCACCAAGGACCCTGTGAGGGTTCTCAAGGAGCTTGCTTTTGCACCTGCTGAGAAGCCCTGTGGACACTGGCAGAAATCTTTTACTGTAAAAGAAAGCTCTGACTCAACACACACATGGTGGCTCAAATCCACGGAGCACTAAACTTCACGCAGATCAAAATGACAGCCACTTCTTAGCATGAGATGTGAGGTTTGTTGTACATTGTCAAGCAAGGCTCATCTCACAGTCACATCTCATTACTCCCATAGCCTCTTTCTCAAAGCACTTCATCTTCGCCAGCTAGTAGGTACTGGCTCTGTTCAAAAGGTTAAACTGTTGTTTCCAAAGGATGCAGAAGAACAAATCTTGACAAGGAAGAGAGCTGCAACTCCCTGATAAATCATGCACAGCACTTGGTCATGGGGCTTGGGAAGTAAAAAATCAAATTGTGTTTACATTGGCCTGTACTGACTCATAGAAATGCAATATGGGAATCATTGTTTTAATCAAGTCACATAGGTCTTTTTGTAAAATAAAAACTATAGTGAGTTGTAGAGTCTAAGAATAAATACTAAGGAAAAGAGAATGGTCTGTGGAAATCAATCTCTCCTTTATATACTTCCAAATTATACTCATAAAGAAGAGGCCTCCAGCAGCTCTGTCAGTCATGATAAAGCTATCACTCTCAGATTTATTACAGGTTCATTTTCTGTGTTTTCAATGGAAAACATCCTACAGTGTGTTTGCATTACTATCAGAGCTATATGAAGATTAATTACGTGTCTAAGAGATGAAATTCATTGACTTATTTTCAAAGATCTAACTTGCAATCAAAGTCATGCCCTAAAAAGTGGGGGACTAGCTGGAAAAGACAGAATGAGAATGAAATACTTCCAAGGACTGAAGGGTAATCACCACTTAACTCTTAGACATAGTAATGTAGCCTGAGTTTTCTCCATCGTGCATAAAGGAAGCTCCATGTATTGGGTTTGATCCCTTTTGACAAAATCCAAAATCTGCTTTTTTCACTTTGACTTCCCCTAAAACAAGATGTATGTGTACCAAAAGTCTCATTTCCTAAACTCTTTGGTGTCCTTATCTGGGACAGCTATTTCCATGCTATTCAATCTTCACAGAGTGGCAAAATCAGACTTTTAGGCAAGGTAACGTAATTACAGTTGTCAAACTACAGTGTTGATTAGATTATTTTCCTCTGCAAGGAAATAGAGAGTGCTGCTTAATTTCCTAGGATGGGAAACGTTATTTTGCATGTCCTGGTCTCTCTCTCTCACTGACCCCTCAAGAGCAGGTAGAAACTGGAGTTCACTGTGTTGGAGAAGGGCTAGTAGAGACAAGATCTCTCTTCTTCTGCGCATCTAAGCTGTTCCCAGGAACACGGAGACTGTCCCTGTCATGAATTGTGGAGTAAACTTGCTTGGAAAGGGGGGATGTTTAAGGTCCACTTTGCCACGGGGTTAGACACATAAAATAGTAATCAGCTTTGCTGTAAAAAAGCTGCTATGTGTTTTAAAGCCACCATCTTGACAAACATCATCTAAATAAGTTGCAGCAGTCCAAATGTATTGGTGCTGTCATGAGAACTGAAGGTAGACCAAGAAAGGATTTTGATTTACTGCTTTTCAAGGTCTTAGATGAACAAATACAGAGTGGTGTTTTTTATTTATATTCTTGCAATTGATGCTAAAGTAGCACTTAGGCAATGAAGTATATAGGTTGCAATTGAAAACAGAAAAACATAATCCCTAAACATTGTATATCTTTGTCCAAGTAAGGAAATTAAAAATCTAACCAATACAATCCAAAGTGTTTGGATCTTATTCAGCAGAAAATCAAACTTTCTGAGAGTTGAATCAGTGGTATGTTGGGGGTGGCAATGCTCTGGTGAGAGAAATAAAACAGGGCCCACTGCAAAAACAGATATGTGCTTGTCTCACCACCATTCTTCCCCTGCCTTCTTAATCCTTCTGCCAGGGTCTGGGACTTCTTATCTACTGAGTCCTCTCAAAATTGCATAATTAAACACCATCTCTCCCTTATATTCAAATAATCAGTAAATAATCTATGAGGAAAGAGACTCACAGAGTAAGTCAAAGAGACAAGAATGAAAATCTACAAGACAAGTTCTTCATTATGAAGGATATTTTAACACTGACCAAAAGAAAGAAAATATGAGTGAAATAGGAAATCTTAAAAAAATCTTTCTAGCTATGATTAGAGTCGGCAAACTTTCACCTCCAATGTTAATTTAATTTTTTTCTTTTGCTATCTTCAAAAGAGCAAGACTTCAAAATTTATTTCCAAAAAAGGCTGATTGATCCTTACATGAAATGCCAGTGGTAAGTTTTTCCAAGAGTGTCAGCAGAAGACACTTAAAACAGGACTAAACAAGACAGAAAAGATACAAGTGAAACTTTCAGCTATTATCTCTACCTTCAGCCTTTACTAGTCTCTAGTCTGGGAGTTATCTGTAGGCAACTGTACTGGCAAAGTTTTTATGTGGGAAGTTGATGGTTTTCTTTTAATGAAGAAAGTTAAAAGTCTTTAGAAAAATTTACTAAATTCACCAGGTAAGCAGAAAGCAGTTTTCTGGCAGCAGCCAGCCCATCAGATTTCAAACAATGATTCCAAGGCCACATCTCTTAGGACAAAAATTGAACATGAAAATGGCTGATCAAAACTTATCGTCATGGAACTATTGTCAGTATTGACGAAACTCAAAACCAAAGCAGGCACACAACAGCTTTGCAAGACAAGGCGACAGTCATCTGGCAGCTAATCCATGAAGTCAGCAGGTAAATCCAACAGGCTAAAACTCATCATAAAACTCATCATCCATTTGTGGGTGAAAATGATACAGGAAAAAATGCGAACTCTTACTGCATACAAGGAGTAGATTTTGATCCTTCATAATGTATCATGAAAAAATTCAAATGTATCAGCCCTCTGTGTCATTAAATCACAAGTGCACATTCTAATGTCAAAAGCCAAATTTTGCAAGTGTAATACTTTCTCAGGTCCAATTCAGCAAGTGCAAGCCTTCCCAGTAGTATTCTCTGCAATATTCCCTGAAAGCGATATTTCCTGCAGCATTCCCTGTTACCAAAGGACTACACTGGCCAGGGGACACAAAGCATTCTTCCATCTCCAGTGTCTAGAGTTGCTTTCCTGCCAATTGTATAAAATTTGCTATGTTCATGTGCAGATCTTTGGTAAGTGCAGCCAGCTAAAACAATAAAGAATGATACAACCATGTCCAACATGTTTACCTAGTATCTTACTAAAATAAACCCCCACATTTATATATGCAGTTACTAAAAACTGAAAAATAAAAAAGAAAAACATTGTTTGATATCAACTGTTTCATAATTTTTGTCAGTATTGCATACAGCTTCACTGTTTTGCCCATGTGGTAAAATTCTTTTGTGGGTGTGGTTCTTTCACATAGCAAAATGAAAGAAAAATACTTATCAAATTGGAAAATCTGATTTTAAAAACTAAACAATAACAGAGCTGCTCCACAGCAGATTGGGAATACAGTATTGCCAAACATACATGTTCACAAACCAAGACACTGACTTAAAATCAGATTAATTCGAAAGCAATAGACACTGTGTTACTTTTTCTATTGTGTGGGATCTAATGTTTTATGTTTCATGCCATTAAGCTTTTTCACTGTCATGGGGTTTAGAAGCAACACATTTTGTAATAAAAACTAAGCTTTTCAGGTAATTTGGTTAAAACAATTAGTCCTTAAAAAAACGTAATTAAATACAAAATGAGTGATAATGCCACAAATATGGAAAAATCTAAAACTACGTTAAAATAATTCTTTAATAATTTGTACCGCAAGCTAAAATTGGAAGTTTCTTTAATATAGTAAAGAGGTTAAACCTGAGGTTATAGTAATTTATTAATTTCTATATTGGTAAGATAAGGATATGCTATATTCCTATACTTTTAAAATCCTTTTGGTAAGGGCAATAAAGCATAATCTAACAATATATAATAATTTATTACTGTCTATAACAGACTGTAACTCAGAAAAATTTGTGTCTTTTTCTAACTTTTCTTACATAAAAAATTAAGCTCAGTAAAGAGAGAAGCTGGACATGAGGAATGAATTGTGAATTCTGATTAAGATCATAGGAGTTCTACCAGAGAGATATTTGCAAGTATCCAAGAATTCACAGCAAATACAGTGAAACCTCCTCATACAAAAAATGAAATCATATTAACCAAAGAGATGCGAATTACTAGTTACAAATAATTTCAAATTTTTCAGGGGAGTCAGGTTTAGTGCACTGTAAAATATGTCAGTGCCTTATTTTACATGTAATCAAAATTGTCCCTTTCTCAGAAAGTTTAAAAATATGTGATGAAATGTTCCCCTTTGGAGAGTTTGGTGCACTCTCAGTAAGTTTACAGCTGACACCAAGTTGGGTGGCAGGAGTGTTGATCTGCTGGAGGGGAGGAAGGCCCTACAGGGGGATCTTGACAGACTGGATCAGTGGAACGAGAACAACTGCATGAGGCTCAATAAGGTGAAGTGCCGGGTCCTGCACTTGGGTCACAACAACCCCATGCAGCGCTACAGGCTGGGAGCAGAGTGGCTGGAAAGCTGTTCAGCAGAAAGGGACTTGAAGGTGCTGGTTGACAACCAATGGCATCCTGGCCTGTGTCAGAAATAGTGTGGCCGGCAGGACTAGGACAGTGATCATCCCCCTGGTCTTGGCACCATTGAGGCTTCACCTTGAATCCTGTGTTCAGCTTTGGGCCCCTTGCTACAAGAAGGACATTGAGGTTCTGGAGTGTGCCCAGAGAAGGGCAACAGAACTGATGAAGGGTCTGGAACACAAGTCTTATAGGGTTGTTTAACCTGGAGAAAAGGAGGCTCATGGGAGACCTTACTGCTCTCTACAACTACGTGGAAGGACATTGCAGAGGTGCAGGGATCAGTCTCTTCTCCCAACTAATAAATGATAGGAGAAGAGGAAGTGGCTTCAAGTTACACCAGGGAAGGTTTAGGTTGGATATTAGGAAAAATTTCTTCACTGAAAGAGTTGTCAGGCACCGGAACAGGCTGCCCAGGGAACTGATGGCATTATCATCCCTGGAAGTATGTAAAAGGTGTGTAGATCTGGCACTTGGGAATGTGGTTTAGTGATGAACACAGCAAAGCTGGTTTAACAGTTGGACTAAATGGTCTTAAAGGTCCTTTCCAACATGAAGAATTCCATGATTCTATTAAAAATTCTCATGCTTTATTAATTATAAAGGAAATTATTTCACAAACACATCTAATTGATAAAATAAGTAAAAAATTAAATTCAATTTTGGCGGAAGAAGGGCAGTGACAACAATAGGAAAAACTTTCTTTGGAGCTTAAGCCAAGAATTCCAGATGCAGTTAACACATCATATCAAAAGACATTAAAATACTGTTAGTCAAGGAGTTAAAATTAGACATTTTCTGATAACAGAATCTTACTCCCTGGTGAGATAAAGCCTTTGCTTCCTGGTGATATTCGAATAATAAAAAAAAAATCACTTGATCTCACACACCTTCATCAGACAATGCTTCCTCTGAATTTTTCATTTCAGTGGAAGTTTTTCTGAATAAGAATTACAACATCAAACCAATAGATATGAAACACTTGCCCTGTCTATTTCTTGTAGCAAACAGTTGCATCTTCTCTAATGTGTAGTTTGTAACCCTTAAGGAGAAAGTCTGTCACTCTGTTACATGTTTATAAACTGCCTTCCTTAGTATAATTCAAGCCTTATGATAGTACCTCAATAGTGACATCATTTTTTTATATATATGTATATTTTCTTTTCCAATCTTGGGAAATGCAGAATATACATAAAAATCTATGCTGAATTCATATCCATTTGAATTCAAAGTGAATTTTACATTCCATTCAGCCTATCACTAATCAGTTTTATATTGTGAATAAACAAAACACAAGTAAAAAAGGTAAAGGATATGTAAAACATATCTGAGATAACTTTTGTCCCATAAAATTCCGCTTCTTTACTTAGGAGTTGATATTGCTAGGAAGAAAATAAACACAAACAATTGATCATCTCAACAGTGGAACTACAATCCAGAGGTCAGGAAAATATTTAGTGATACTCATTGAACAAGCACAGTACAGCCTCTGCTTAATCTCAGTTATTTCTTGACTATATATATATATCAAGCATGAAGTATAAAAGCCTTTGGGGTATAAAAGTTGTAGAATTATTTTATGTACATAGGGGTCTGTCTTTCTTTTTTAAAGGATTTAAGCGTAATCACAAATGTTACTTTTTGAGTTTCATAAAGTTTGCTGCCTTGTTTCAGTTACTTCAGCATAAGTTACACAGCACCATTTATAATGTGCAAACACATTATAAAATTCCTTTCAAAAATAATTTCAAGAATAAACATTTGATAATGTTTATTCTTCTCGTAAGTCTGAGAGAATAGAAAAAAAATCTTCAGTGTCTGTGATGTCACTTAATTAAACCACTATAGCACATGTAGGAACTATGGTAAGTAGGCAGTGTAAAACTTATACACAGCAGGACCTACCATAGCCAGGTAATATTATTGAGTCATTGAAAATGTTTCTTTTAAGCACTTGGAAACTCTCGTTGCATATAGCAGTACCACTGGTTTTAACATCACAGAAGGTTGCCATGTCAAAATGATTTTAAAATTTCTCTCCCTGAAGGAGAGAAATCATAAAGGCTGTGTTGGTAACTGTTGGTTCAAGCATGGTTGATGATAGTCTCGAGTAGTAAAGGGTTCAGACGTCTACGCTGATGAACTGTTGGAACAATTCTTGATAGCATTGTGGCCTCTCCCAGGTAGCATTGTTTGCTCTCCAAGGACCTTGTGCCATAGTTGACATGCAGGTTCACTAGTAGGCAGTTTTCTAGCAGTCACTGAGGCCATGGGAGCCTGCCTCCATGCCAAAGAGTATTCCTAAGTGTGTCAGATTTTCCAGACTAGGTGTAAGTGATTAACTCTAGACCAGAGAGTAATTTTGTTTCAGTAATATTTCTAATGCTGACCTGAACCTAGCAGTTTTGCATGTTATGGTCACAAGCCCAACTCATAACTTGTGCACACAGCCATGGGCAAATCATGCCCATGAGGAATAGCATAGTAGCCTCTTTGTAGAGATTTGAAAGAAAAAGTGTCATGACAATTGTCCCCTCTCATGTTTCTTGCTTCAGTTATTTCTGGCCTTTGCAAGCATTCTGGACAGCTCAAAGGTTCATTTACACAGCAGGACCAAAGCAGCTCAAAGACTGGAACATTTCACAGCATTTAACATGTTTCGTTGCATGAATTACTGTTGTTCCTGTGGATCAATTCCAACCTCACAGAGACTTGCAGTTTCCAAATCATGGATTCTGCATCAAGGTAACCTCTTGAAACTTAAAGTAAAAAGTAATAAGAATAATTAAAAAATGACTGGCATGAAAATTGTAGTACTTTTATATATCTTCAAACAATAGAGCTGGTAGTTATTTAGTACAACATGACTAAAACTTCAACATTATATACTAACACTGTTCAAATGAGGGATGCAGGACAAACTCCTGTTATTTGAGGATTTTAATGTTTTCATTTGGATCTCATATATTTTCATGTTAAACACTGAAAGTCATTTAGCTACAAATCTAGACTTGTCCACGGACATCTGAAGGTGGAAGGTTTCTGAGCCTGGTGTTAGTCAAGATTTCAATGGGGTGACATCACTTTATATCAGGTGAGAATCTCGACTAACAGTTTAAAAGGATGGTATAAAATAAGAAAGAGGAGAAGCAAAATGATAGTCAAGGTTACATGAACTCTTGCTACTATTCTTCTATTAATGAACGTAGAGAATGCTTTTCTTAATGATGAGGTAACTTGTGACTAGCCTGAATTTTGTAGATGAAATCAGGATTACTCCTGGTATGCAATAAAGAAACTTGCTGATAATAGTAGTGTGAAAGAAGAAGCAGCAGGAAAGGGACGGGAAAAAAAATTGCATAATTTGTAAGGAATCAAAACATACATCAGGGTTTAATATCTGAAACTGTGGTGCAAAATGCAGCACTTAAAATTTAAACAAATATTTCAGAGGTTTCTAGATATGTTATGGTCTGTAGCCATTTTCCACACATTCCTACATACTTTCAACAGGTAAAAAAAGTTATTAAAAAAAAATCAAAACTTCACATAAACAGAACCCAACTGCTTCATCACTCATCTCTGCAGCAATGGCATATTTCCCTTGAGAGTTTTAATGCCGTATGAACGAGGTACCTCTGCAAGTCAGTGTATTGAAGGGTTCAGATCTACACATTCTGCTTCAGACTCAGATGCTGCCAGTGACCAGCCTCTAACTCTGTCACAAGGAAGGACAGAGTTATGCCCTCTTCTGACATGAACTACAAAATGGCCATGCTGTTCAACATGTTAACCATGATAATCTTTTTTTTTTGTAAAATTATTGCAACAGAGTATGTGTTTGTATGTGTATGTAAATATATATCTACATCTATCAGTATCAGTCAAGGAATTAAAAATTGCTGTGATGGGAGTATTTAGAAAACTGATAAACCAAATTTTAAAATAAAATTTTAGTAGACTGACATTCATTAATGACAGATGTGCCAATGTTTCGTTCTTACTAATTACCAGCACATGGCTTTACACACACAAAATCATTAGTCTACTACAAACTGAATTAGCTGTGAGTATACAATACCAAGGAGGTGATGCACTAGTGGCTCCAGTATGCAGTGGTTAATAGTTGAGGAGGTCAAGGTCTTCAGGTTTGAGAGCCCTTTTATAGGTAAATTTCCTCTGGATGCCTGATGCTTTCTGCAGCTTGCTCCTCTCCCAAAAAGGGATCCCATCAGCTCCCAGTGCTGCTTATTTTTGTTTTGGCTTTGCCAGCCATCCCAATACTCGTGCAGTCAGTAGGATATCCTGCCTGTTTTCCATCCCTTGTGCTTATCTTGTTCTTTGTTCTGTATCTTGCTCTTTGTTCTTTATCTTGAAAATTCTGTTACTGAGTTGCTGTTTATATGTTTTCCCACCTTTTCTACTTGCAACTACACAAGTTTTTTTACTTTTGGCTGGACACATTTTCACATACTTAAACACAATACTTACACATTGTTTTGCTATGCTGTGAGTGTAAAATATATATATATGCATGTGTTGTTGACTATTTTAGTATGCTTCTAGTTGGGTTCAAGGCAAGCAAACATTAATTCCTTTCTAACTATGTCTATACTACAATATGCATCCTGACTTCAAGTACGACAATTATTCATAAGTGTCATAGCCTCTGGTTTGGCTGTAATGTCTATATTTGGCAGTTGGTATGGTAGTGACCTCAGGTAAAACCATCCTCTACTGGAGAAATAAGGAACAGAAGAGCTGTCTATTAGACAGCTGGAAGAACAGAGTAATTAGTACACCTCAATAGTGTGCTTTAAAACAGAATTACTATACTTGTAATGCCACTTTCTTTAGTCAGTACAGTGTCACTGTAATAGTGTTCTGCACATTTGCTGAAATAAAATCTATTTCAGAGCAGCAAAATAGAAATTATGTGAAGATGACATCATACAAGGATTCATAAAATGAAGCTACTCTCTCTTGTGCTGCAGAAGCTGTTAAATTAAAGAACACAGTACTTAGTATCTTTGATGTAGAAAAGAAGGCAAGAGAGAAGAGAAGGAAAAGTGTTATCAGCCTGTCTAAGGGAGAAGCAGAAATAACAGATACAGGAATAGACTGATTTTGACTTAAATAAACAACTTTTTTCAGCCCTAATGAAATTATTTTCTAGCCCTAATGTGCAGTGGAGCTAGCAGCAGAGGCTCTCTGCTTTGATACAGACCAACAAGTGAGAAATGACATGCAAGTATGTTTAGGAAACCTGACATGACAGCTGGTTACCTAGTCTCTCTACTCCACAGATGTACTATTGCGCTGGGGAAGAAAAGGCATCAGTCATACTCTTCAGCCAGAAGGCGGAGGAGGATCATTTCAAGAAAAGTTTTCCCAGCTTCTCTGAAAAAAATGGAAGCCATGCCAAGAAAAATTGTATTCTGGGAAAAGCCCAGAAGAGCCTTTTCTATGAAGAAAGCTCACATCCAGGGTTAGTGGTGGTGCTTACTGAGGAGAGCCTTGGCAGGAGTTGAATCGGGGAGACAGAGCCACCTCAGCCCATGGACCAAGTGACCCAGGTCATTCACAGTGCCCTTCAGCTAGGGCAGACAATCAGCAGTGCTCAGTAATCTCATCATCATTCCTCTCTTCTCCAGTTAAATAAACTCTCTGTAATCAGCAACACAGACAGAAGACGTGTATCAGTAGCAGGAAGCCAGGTAGGGTGAGGGGGATGTTGGGTGGGGGGTGATGAAGGCATGTGTAGAAGCACAGCAGGGCAGCTGCAGCCCTCCCATCTGCCTCAGTACAGCAGTGGCAGCGAAATTCTAAGACCTCTGGTCCTCAAACACTCGCTGCTGCGGAGACTTGCGGTACTCACCACCTTATGAATGTCCAAGATTCCCATTACTCACAAGTAGCAAAATGACAGAAAGGAAATTTGTTCCCGGTACCGGCACCTGTCAAAGGATGAATGAACACTGTGTGTGTCCTTGGGCCATCTTAAAAAGCTGCCACTGACAGTGGTAGGAATTACTGACCTACCTCCAATATAAACTTGGCCTTAGTGGAAGGAGGGATGTGTAATGCATGCTTTCTGACTGCTCTATTGGTGATCTCAGTCCTGACCCAGTGGGTCTAGTCTGAAATTAGTGAGCTTCTAATTGCTTTTTAATTTAAAGCAATTACAAAAGGGGGCACTACCAAGCATCATTTGTACTTGTGGAATCACATATGGCATTTAATTGGGAAAATCAAGTTGGGCAATTTTTTTCATTAGAAATTTTATTCCAACCACAAGAAATACTGGAATACCTGAAATGGCAAGTTGTATGGCATTTTTATCAACAGATATTTATTTTGTTTAGAGTATTGAAGGGAAAACCAGTCTCAACTATTTAAACTGGCCTGAAACTTATGATTCATGCTCTTAGCTTTGTGGCATTTTTCTTTATTGTTTTAGCCAATTAAGAAGAGACCACTGTTAAAGGTTAACTGAGCCAAAGAGGCATCTAGAAAGAAAATAAATTCCTGTTGGTCCTTTATCTTCCTTCAGAATTTACAGCAGTGTGGAACCTGACCTTGAGAAGCCATGTTAACTGACACAATGATGACCATAGGCTTGTGGTCATTGCAGACAGAGGTAAGTTGTGTCCTGCAAAAGCTTGTGAGTTAGTTCTCACTACAGTAAGGTTTTTCTGTGATTGAGAAAACACTCTGTTCTTGCCCAGACACACTGTGTAGTCACGGTCATCATTGCATTAGTTAACATGAGTTCTCAAGGACATGTTTTAACTTGTCATGCTGTTACAGTGCTGTCAAGCCCATTGAGAGGGACATCAAGAGGGTATTCACAAAGTATGAGGCCAGCTCCATCATAAAGGACATATTCTCCTGCAGCAGTTGATAATAGGGAAGTGACATCTCTGCATTGCCACTTCAAGGCCACAGTGCTATCTAAAGTGACATCTTCATGTTGCAGCATGAAGCCCGTAACATTACGTGGAGCGACATCTCCACAGAACTGACTGAAGCCCATGCTAATTGCAGCTCAATCTTGAGAAAAGACTTTTGCAAAAACATTACTGGAAACCCTCTGAGGAGGGCATGCACCAGCTAGCATTGCTGTGCCCCAAGTACTAGTACTTCTTTTTAACAAAAAAATAATATGGCATTTTCCCCCTGAGTTAAAAGATCATCTTTGACAATAAGAATTCATTGCACTATTTCTCTGAGAGGAGAAAAGGCACTTCATTTTTCCTCTTGCAAATATGTCAGGGAGAAAGTAAACATCTTCCCTACATTTAAACTGCTCGGCTTTGCTCAAGCAAAAGTAAACACACAACTTTCTTCTCTGAAGAAAATGTGGAGTCTTACCTGATTTCCAGCAGCTCGAGGCTATGCCTGTATGACTGTGCCTTTAAGCAAGTGATCTTAAGCTCTTGCTGGTGCTGGACTCAAGGCTCACAGATTCATGTCTGTCCTTTACAGGTAAGTAGTTCTCTTTCTTTGAAGGTCTCATCATGGCTGCTTCTCTAATTCTATCTGTGATGTCATTATCCCAACATCCTTACCTCCTTCCCAACAAAAGAGCCCAGCAGACTGCGAACAGTCAGAAGTCCAAAAAAGTGCTGGAACAGAGTTTAAGACTTGAGGTTCACAAAAGATGTACAACAGTATGTGTATGTGTGTGTTTGGGCATGAGGTGGGTGATAATGCTTACATCAGCCTGGCTTCCAGCCTTCAGAAGAGAAAGGGAGGAGATACCCCTTCTCAGGACTTGAGTGCTTTTGCTTTGTGTATTTGTAGATCATTATGGGAGGGATCTGGTTTGAAGCACTAGCTGGTATTCTCAGATGGCTAAATTTTAAATGCTTGACTCTAATTTTACCTTACTTGATGACCCTTATACTGAAGTCAACATTTTTTGCTGGTTTAAGGCACTTCAGAATTAAAGAATGAGTTACCTATATAGATCAACCAAGTCAGATCTTAGCTCCTAATAATTTGTTTTCAGACACATTTTCAACCTTGAAGTGATTTGATTTTTATCGTACATTGGTTCAACTAGTCTTTTTGGTCACAGGTTGTGTTTGTGGAATGTGTCCTCTTAATAATTCTAAGCATAGAGGAAGGAAAGGTTTTCTCCTTTCAGAAATTCTCTTTTTGACCCTGTTTTACAGATCCTTGCATACTTTCTTCTGCTATACTGGCGGAAACTTTCTCTCCAGCTGGGGATATTAAAAATTGTTATATTTACCAGGAACCCGAGTTTTGTTTTTCATATATGGGTCCGGTTTAAATTGGCAGTGACAGGAACGTCACCTAATAGGTAGTACAGGGAAATTCAGAGTTGCTGCACCAGTTACTCTCAGCACTGACCTGATGCAATTTAAGGTGCAAGGTGAATACCCATCAGTAGGAAAATGTCATTATTCACCACAAATAAATAGAATTACCTGTTCTTGAACAGTAAGGGCATCTGTTTCACATTCTATCCACCTTGGGCTGATTAGAGCAAATTAGGTCCTGTGCTAATCAGCTCAAGACATGTGCTGAAAATGTAGAAATCTGTTATTTGATTTTCTTGCAGTAATTCTCAAGTAATTCTTGTACGCCCAATGAAGAATGCAAAAGTATTTAACATTGGTAGGGCCCAATCCTGTAAGTTTTGGGGAGTGGTCTCATCAGGTTAAACAGGACCTCTCACACAAGTGAAGACTGCATAATGGGCATGGTGGGAGAATTGTTTTACAGCCTGACAACATTATCTTTTTAGCTCCTACTACCAGTACTTGTTTACTTACTTCTTACCAATACCTAATGTACCTTATCTACTCTAATTTTGCAGAATTTAGAAATTAGTAGGTCTAGCTGCATCTTTTCACTCCCATCAGGAATGAAGTGACAAGACTAACATTGGACAATTATCACTTTATATTAGAATGAGACTCCATTTAGACATGAAAGGTCAGGGGACATTTAAGTCACTCCTTTTTTAATTTAAATTTCATTAGTTTTGCCCATTACATTTGTCATGACTATACTAAAATAAGTCCTAATTCAGGTCATCTATGAAGAATGTAGTAATGAGAGTCTAAGTAGATTGTTTCTATTCTTTGCTTTACTGTTTCTTCCCATATGAGCTTGGGTAGATTGTATAAACTTCTTTTTCAGCTGCTAAATGACAAAAATAATGTGTAATGTCCTCTATGAGCTTTACTTCACTCATAGAATTGAAATGCATTCAGACTTTCATATATACTCAATAATCCATATGTGTATATATATATATAAAATAAATACATTTATTAACAGTATTTTGTCATTTGTTGTATCATCATTTCAACATAGTTCAATGTCGCACTACCTCGGGACTTCATCCGTTATCCTCCAAGAGATTCACATCTCTTCTTTATAGGTGACTGCCTTAAAATCAATTCAGTTTTAAAAAATCATATTCCTAAAATCTGTTTTTTGAAAAGTTTGTGGATGGTGCAAAAAATACATTCAGTTCAGGCCTGGAAGGCAAATTGACAAAGCAGAGATTGAACAAGTTTACAGATCAGTATAAATTCTTCATGGAGACATATTAGACCTTCTAGTTTGTGTCTAGCCCCATACTGGTGAAATTGTCCTTCTTTAAAATTTCCAATTAGTGATGTCATTCTATTACCTTTGCTGCACCAGAGGTGTGGGGTGTTTTCCCCATTGCATTTGTTTGCACAGTATCTGAATAAAACATCTGTTGGCTGATTTGTGCAATAGTGTCCCACTGTTAACCTGGAAATACTAAGAGGCTTTTTAGCTCAAGGTAAAGATGCTCTAGGTTTGTGCAGCTAGGGATTTCCTTCATTACAGGTGAATTCAGGGCCAATCTGAGGGTCAGTAGCAGGAGACCAGACACTACGTAAATTCCCAAAATGGGAATGAAGAAGAATTAGTGGCACTATGACTTGTTACTGGATGAATTTCCCTGTAAACGGGAACTGCTTCATTAGCACATACCCTCTCCTTATCGCAAGACTAAAACCAAATAAATCAAGCCCTGGCTAGACTTAACCAATATTTTTTGTCATCATAATGTCTCCTTTTCAAAAGAGTTACATGATTCAAGTTCATTTTAATAGCAAGCAATGAAGAAATTACAGTTGTTTCCATTCACACATAACTCTAATGGGAAAAGCTTGACAGTAACTGCTGTTGCAAGAAATTCTTAACTTTTTCAGGAAAGGCACTAGTGTTCCTACATAGGTAATTACATCATGATGCTGAGATTTTCCAGAAAAAAAATGAGACAATATCTTTGTCCTCTAGATTGGAGAGGACTAACTGTGGGAAAAAGAAATCTATTCAGGTTAAAAAGTGATTGTGATGGAAACAGTAGATTACATCATTCATTTCCATGGGAACAATACTTGTAAAATAACAAAGTGGTTAAACTTGTAAAATAAGAATAATGTTAGCAAAAGTTATTTGAAACAACTTCCCTGTTAGTTGATGTAAAACTCCAGTGAAAAGATGAGGCAGATAAATAGAAAGGTTTGCTCCTTCCATTGAGGGATGATTCACTATTTGTCCTTCTTCTAGACTTTTCCCTCTTAATATTTTAAACTTCTTTGGAACAAAGAAATAATCTTTTCTCTCTTTGATAGCAAAAAGCAATTTTCTATTTTTTCATTTACTCTTTGGCCTCTCACACTACCTCCCCCATGCTCTTTTCTGCTTTCCTATTATGTTTTATTTCAGCTACCTTTACCATTTTGTTTACCCATAGAATTTTTTTAATACAGCCAACAAATGATAATACGTAACATTGGAATAAAAACAAGGAGATAAATCCTAGAATAAAAAATCACAAAATACCAAAATACTGATGGCTGGGGAAATCTTACTGACAACCTGTATCAGCAAGGAGTCCTTCAGTTTTACTTTTCCTCTCAAATATGTCCATATTCTTCTTTAATCAGAGCTGGATTTAAATGCTGAGGAAATCCAAGAGAAAAATGCGTATCTATTGAAATCAGAGGCATTTTGAATCTTCTGCTGTGCAAAAGCCTCTCTTTACTCATGATAAATAGAAATATATTCTGTAAGTAGATCCCGTAGATTTCAGTGTGAGTACTTTCAAAGTAAATTGCTACTCAGTACTAAAAAGGACACTAGGTTAAAACTAGTTAGGAAGTGCTACACTGAAATAACTCCTAGAAATGTTATGAACTTTCCCTTACAGCCAATGACTTTTTTTACAAGAAATGTGGAAAACATTAGCTAGAATTGTGTTGGTCTGTACAATTTTATTCTGTTAAAGACAGGTTTTATGATACATTTAGCCTTTTAAATGACACTAATAGTCTCTGGAGACACATGGTCTTTCCTGCAGTTCAACAATTAAGTCTATTTCAATGTTATTTGGATAAGTTGAAACAATTCAGTTACTGTATGTCTGCTCAGTGGCATGTACTGTAAGGCTAATGGAAACCACCTAGACTTAACTAAATAATAAGGCTTTAGCCAGCTTTAGACATCTACCTAACTTTTTGAGGGAAGGCTGAAAACTGAGGGGGTGGAAGGGGTCATTTATTGGCAGAGAAAAAAGTGTATTTTTCATCTCTCATTTCACACATATGTACCCCTCCTCCCATCCAGCACCACACACATACTTCAAAAAAAAATGCCCTAAAATTTACACAGGTCATAAGCCTGAGTTGATAATGAGCACGATTAATCACAATTGTGTTTCTGTTTCTTCTCTCCTTTTGAAATGTGTTACTTGTTAAATTGTACTAGCAAGATTTTTAGATGTGTATGTATATATACACATATCATGCAGTCCTTACATATATATATATATATGTATTTATACACACACATGTATTTATACATATATATATGGCATGTTCTGAATTGCTTACACTTTTGTGTAGTAAGTATATGTTTATATAAATTGACTTATGCTGCTATGGCTAGAGTTCTTCTGCTACCATTTTTGACCTAGCTTAAGTACCTCCACAGTAAGCTACTATGTAGACATATATATATAACCGGATTTTTACCACATGATAAAAAAAAGAAAGTGAGGGGAAGTAATTAAGAGGGCTCCAGATTTAAAATCTTGGCTTTATTTCAAATCCCAAACCTTGAACTAATCAGACATAAGAAGGAGCTAAATTAATCACTGGTTAAACTCACTAATAGCTCACTACCCACCTGTATTGAGAGTGGGAAGAAATGGAAGGGTAATGATAGAAATCTACTTCCTACAAACCTCAAGTTTTCCAAAACTTTTCGGTCTTGAGAATCAAATTGGAAATCTTCTGTTAGGGTTGATTTAATGCAGTTATTTCCTTGGAGTCAGTTAAATCTGTGTTAAAATTGTGCGACTGCTGAAGTACCTAACAAACCTTGGTGTGACATAGGATAAACCATGGCCTGACCTGTACATGAACCGTGTAAAAAGACTTGTCTGATCACAGCATACCACTGGAGATACAGATGAGAGAATAATAGCAATCCCATGTATGAAAGTTACACGCACTATGTGGCCATTCAGGTCTAGAGAACCTGAGAAAAGTTTAAAAAAAAAAAGTCATAGGAAACAGATGTGTTTTTCAAAATTATTTGTGCTGCCAAAAGCTTGACTTTACACACACACATGCAGTCCAGCCAGGTGTTTGAGTGGCTGCACTTACCAGTGCCCCCAACATAAATGTCAGATCCACACCACAGTTCAGATCCACCAACAGCAATAATTGCAAATGCACCAGGTTCCAGATGAGATGCATTGCATACATCCAGAAAGCCAATAGATCCTGCCCAAAGTAGCCAAGTAGTAGCATACAGCAAAAAGTGATGATCTAACACCAAATTCAGTAGGACTGGAAGCCCTTCTCAAGGGTTTTACTTTTCTGAAGAGATTTGTTGTAGTGATGACCCTCCTGTGAACAGTTTCCTCAGAAGGTTTCCTCAGAAAACTCCTGAAAAAGCATATCCAGGCAAAGCCATTAACTATGCTGAACATTGAACTTTGAGGTATTCAACACTGAATTTGACCAAGAAATTATTATAATATACCATTGGAAACCATTGGCTCCTTTGTCTGGAAGGTATCTTTTTGCTAGAGTTAAATGTCGATAGGTTATGAAGACTGGACTCACCCTTCTGCATTTATTTACTAATTTTCCAGGGACAACAGGAATACAAAATAAGGTCTGTGGAAGAGCTTTCCTTTGATCTAATACAAACAGACTACTATTCTGCAAGCTGCAAAGGTACATTTTAATTACCACAGTGAAACCAGATGTAAAATCAATAAGGTGTTTTATTTCTCTCATTGATGTGTATAAATACTTACTTTACAGCAAGGTTAAGCTGAGTTTTCTGTCATTAAATGTAAGGATTGATGCAGGCCATTCAAACCTGGTTAGGACACCAGAGAACAAAGTACCCCTCTATGTCACACCATCATCTGAAAATACTCACCCAGTGCTTCAAAAACTCTCTTCTGCGATATTTAGAAATTTCTGTCATCACCCAGCTGGGATTGAAGGCTGTAATGGGCAAAACTTTATTTCAAATAACTGGGTCAGCGATTTCAGTGTTTATACAAGTGTGCTTGCTTGTCTCAATTTATGAAGTAGTTCAATTACTAGAGAATTTCTTGGGGATGTCTCATTTTAATCGAATCATTAATTCTATACTGAGAGGATGCATGGAAAGTGATGGTCAGTTCCTGTTCCTCATTTTAAGCAGAGATGGATCCAATTCAGAGCTTCCCACTGAAACTCTCTCAAACTTTCAGAAAAATTCAGTCTGTATTCAGAAGTACCAAAGGCCCAATGTTTTGTTTGTTTGTTTGTTTGTTTGTTTGTTTGTTTG
>NW_016690254.1:4523983-4628501 GCF_001604755.1 Lepidothrix coronata | reverse complement strand
TTTTTTTTCTTTTTACAGTCTGTAATGTTATTTTGGTTTCAGATCTGCCCTATACCTTCACTAGTCACTTGAGACATAACACAAGAATGAATTACTCTGAACTGCCTTTCTGTCTCCTGACAGGTCTGCTTGAAAAGCAGCTTGCCTGAAGCTGAATTCATTGCTATTCCACTTATCTCCAAGTCAGCGAGGGACAGTTTTACAAATCTCTAACATAAGGCATTAAATGGAATTCAACAGCAACACTGATTTTCTTCTTTGTATTTGGCCTGGCCAAATGAATGTAGGCTAACAGACTACAACCACAGAGAGCACATTCTGGGGTGTTCTCTTGAAATTTTAACTTTATTAAAATCAGTCACCTATGAGACAAACAGTAATCTCATGAGCAACCACCTCTCCCTGATTTATTTATCTTTCCTTGTATAGGCCTCAAAATACAACCTTGGGGTGAAACACTATGAAAGTTGATTGCATTTACTGATGTGTGAGAGACATATTAGTCTTTCTTTTTTTGACCATTATGTCTCTAATACATTACTGCTAATAAATATTACTTAAATGAATATGCAATTAGCTTATGACCACTAAAAGACATTCAATTTTTGAAAGGCAGAGTGCTTCCCTGAACTTTTCAGTGCACAGGAATGGTATTAAATTTTCGTAATTACAGCATTGTTGGTCGTAATTGACTACCACTCATGGCTTGGCTCCCATCTATATACTTATGTGAACAGAAGCCAAGTTTTTAAAAGATATATCTACGTTAGTAAACTACATGGAACCAGGGTCTCAGTGGCACAATCATCTACACAACCATACAATCGGGATGGTCCCTACTGTCGGTCATCTGCTGCCCCAAGCTGTGAGTAAGGGCCAAGTCAGTACCTGAGCTAAACACCTTGACACTAGACGACCACTCCCTTGCAGCAGTTTGAGTGTGGTCATCTCCTGACCGTTGAGAAATTTAGTTTAACTTTTCACATGTGATTTCTGCCACATGCCCTCAGAGCCAGAGGAGGTTGCCTGTTGAAGAAATAATTGTGGTAATGAGACGGTATCCCATTCCTGCCCCAATCCATGGCACAGTTTTCAAGACTATGTCTGTGTCAGTGCATAGAGAGGAGCTAGAAGTGGTTCTGTGGCTGGGTGTGCTTTGTCCATGCTGGAAACACTGCTGGGTCCTTGAACTGTGCTGTCATAGAACAGATTAGAGACTTGTTCAAAGGGTGCTATCACATGCCAGCATTCATGACTCTTCTGTTAGACCTGCAGCCTTTAAAGACATTGTTGCCCAAATAACATAGCAGCTGAAATCTGACCTCAGACTCATGAGGACTTTGAGATTCACCACAGACAGAACCTTGCTCAGAGCATTTTATAAGCAGATGAGGTGCACTGAAATGCTGTGGATATCATAAAATCATAGATTCTATTGAGATGGAAGGAACCCACGGGGTTCATTGAGTCCAACTTCTGCTCCATGCAGGACACCACAAGAATCACACCATGTGCCTGAGACTGGTGTTCAAATGCTTCTTGAACATGAATACTCAGAAGCTCTCAACCTCCTATATAGGACACAAAAATTATGGGGAAAAATTTCAAAACAGAGTCAGGAGCAGGCTAAATCCATCCTTTTTTCTAGATTCATTTTCCTTTCCCTTCTAAATTCTTGTCATTTTTCAGAGAAAATTTGGCAGTTAAGAGTGGAAATAACTCTCCATTAAAACCAATGAGAAGTTCTTTGTAAAATCCGGGGGCTAACATTAACAAAAGGGGCTGAGGTCAAAATGCAAAGCTTAGGACTGTTTGAAACTGTGATATTTTCTGGCATTGTAACAGAATAAGAATCTGATTACTGCAAGTTGCAATACTAATCCTTTATGTAATTTAACAATTACTTATGCACAGTAAGTTTTTCTGTTATTTTCTTTTTAGTTTCATCAAAAAGACCAGATCAAGTGCAAACTGCTATTATAGGGATTTTTAATCAAATACAATTATATAATTAATGATACAATACTAAGCCATGACATTCCAATTACCATTGATAAACATTTCTTCAGGGATCTCTAGCTTTTCATAGTGAAGGGAATGGTAGAGAATGGATTCCTATTAGGCAGTTCAGAGCCCCTTGGGCTCTGTCGTAGACAAATAGAATTTCACATGCTTGTACTGCTCTTGTCTTATCCTAACAGCCCCCTTCCTAGTCATATTAAATAAGTTAGACTTATTCTGTGAGGGCAACTAAAAATTCTGAATGAATGCTGTAACCAGCAAATGTAAAGGTTGAAGTGCAGCAGTGTTATACATTGTGTTTTCCTCTATATCAGCAAATTTCAGGGTAGGAAATTTCACTGTAGTTAAACTTCATACTCTTAGAAATTATACTGAACACTCTTTTGATCAGATACTCCAGGAAATGAATGAAATTGTTTTTAAGCAGTCAATAGCCAATGTTCACACAGCTTGAAAATGAACTACAAGAACTGAAACTTGCTTTGTAATAAGTATGTTAGAAATAATATGTCCCTTCCTCTCAAGTAAATTCTTCTAAAATAAAAAAGATGCATATTTCACATGCAGGAGCTTTAAAGAGTCAGGGAAAGGCAGAGATGGAAATTGAAATGAGGAATAAAAGGAAAATTATCTAAAAGTAACTGACTCTTCCCAAATAAAAAAATACCACAAAACACCACAAAACATGTTGACAAAAACTAAAGCTGGAAATCATAGAATTCTAGAATTATTTGGGTTGAAAGAGACCTTAAAGAACATCTAATTCCAGCCTTCTGCCATGGGCAGGGCCACCTTCCACTAAATCAGGTTGTTCAAACCCCTATCCAACCTGAACACCAGGGATTGGGCATCCACAACTTCTCTGGGCAACCTGTTCCAGCACCTCAGCGCTCTCATTATCTTTTTGTGGCACATCTGTCATAGTTCCTGAATGGCATGGTTTCCAGTGATCCTACTAGGGTGATTAAGGAAGAGAATGGGGAAACTTCTCCAGGGAAAGAGAAATATTTTGTAGAGCTATAGGTGTTGAGGGAGGAGTTGACTCTGTTTCTTCTGTAAACATTCTTGGGCTTAATACAGGGCACAGTTATTCAGGTAACAAAGAAGGAAGGGTCATAGCAGCACATCTTTATCACTTAAAATGCTGAACAGCTCTTACTACAGGCACTGCTAATGAGAGGGGGACTACAGCCCCATTGATGTTCTCCAAGAAGTCTCCTTACTCCTGCTAAGGATACAAAGCCACCAAGAATGAAACCACATGACCAAGCAATAAAATCCTTGGGGTAGGGTATATATGTGGGGGGAATGATATATATAAATCTATATATTTTGTCTTAAATTAACCTCTGGAACTATTCTGGAGTGTATTACCCCTAACTACTTCCTGCCTCTTACCTCATTCCATGCTGTGTTGTAGCCAGTTTGCCGTATGTATGTGCTAGTAACCATATAAGCTGTTATCTCATCTCAGTTCTTTTGGGAAAAAAGTGGAGGAAAGTGAAGCAATTGAGTGAGTTTGGGGGTTTATTGTTTGCTTTTGGTTTTTTTTTGGTTTTTACTGTTGTTGTTTCTTTGTTTTGATTTGGTTTATTGCTTACCTATTGTTCAGTCTTCTCTTGAGATGAAGAATTGGGCTTTGCTGTACGTTGCTAAACTTGGAAAAATAGTTATTCCATACAAGGAGGGAATATGTAACTTCTTAACCCACAGCTTTTCAGCCCACAATGGCTTAGCTGAGTTATTCTAATTTAGTCCAAAAGGCATTTGCTCCCCCTGCTACTGATTCTATTGTACAAATTATTCCAATTACAGAGCCACAGTGTCTTTATGAAGCTGGCTTCAATTTTTACAGCCAAAATGATGTGTAAAAAATTGCAAAATCAAATATATACTGTGCCTATTGATTGTGTATCTACAATGAGTCATAAAACTTAATCGCTATCATGAAACCTCTTCACAGAATTACTACTTCAAAACTCTGAATGAACAAACTGGTTCTTATACAAATATCAAATATATATGTGTGTATTTTTTTCAGGAAGAAATGACATGATTTCTATTAAACCTATAGTGAAATTAATTTATTTTTTTTTAAATATAATACATCAGTACACCAATTGACACTTAATGGAAGCTATTGACAAAAGCACTACTTGCTCACAAAGGTCTGGATTTGCAACAGGCACTAGTATTGACTACATCACCAGATACAGAGCTGTGTAATCAACAACCAAAAGAGTTTGTGTGAATCCCGGTGTCTGTATCTATCGACGAAGATTAATATTGATATCTACAGAAAAATATATCTCTTAACTAATGTGAGTAGTCTCATAAAGTTCCCTTAGATTTTTTAAAAATTTGAAGTCTCCTTAAATTCTGAAAAATAAAGTGATTTTATGAAAATAGTTCTGAAAAAAACTTGATGACATTTTCTGACCTTTTATGCATTTTAATTTGAACAGATTCTGTCCAATCTACCATTTCTTTTAGGTAATAAAATTGACTTGTTATGCAAATATCACTTCTTTTTTATTGCTAAGACTGTGAATAGTTTAGACTCAATATTCACTGCTACCTCTTGCAGTCAGTTTTCTGGAAGGATGCTAATGTAATTATGGTTTTTTTGTTTGATTCTTGCTCAAGACAACTAAACACTTCTTGACTGAGGAAAGGATGTGGAGGTAAGCAATATTGTTCAATGTTGAGTGTTGGTATCAGTACTAAGCATCTATAAATACATTGCTAAATTAAATTCTCCTTTACTAATTAATGTGTTTTTTAAAAGCAAATCATGCTGTTTTAAATGGTGTTGTTTTTAAATCATGTTGTTTTGAAAGCAGAACAAGTCTACATTAGGTTAACCTCATGATAGGATTTATCTTGCATATCTCAATGGCATGTGATATAAACTGTCTTGAAAATTCCTCCTTCTTGTTGCACCAAAGGACAGAAAGGCATGTGGCTAAACAACCATGAATTCCGCTTTTCTTCGTAGAGAGTCTACATGCAAAAAAATACAATTTCAGCTCAAATTAAACATAAGAAATATTTTTCTATTAATCTTATTTACCATTTCAAGATTGTGTAATGCAAACAAGCTGTGTCAAACAGGCTGTGCAACTGAGAAGTCCAGTTCTCGATGTCTGAATAAAAGAAGAATGAAAGACCAATAGTGTCTTAAAGGCATTTCTGTTATTCAAAATTGCCGTAATTTATTTTTATTTATTTTCTTGGAGGATATATTCCATCAATGATTGAAATGCTCTATAGTAGCAGTGGGAGATCTGATACTACAGCACACATATAGTCCATGGAAATAATATGTTTCCTCACCTTCCCAGTGACCACCATCAAATTACTCCAGAGGAGAGCAGCAGAGGCATTGAAATCTGCAGTTTAAAAACCCTGCCTCTAGGCAGTTATGTCTTAATCCCAGGCAGACACGGTCAGTTACATTTTGCCAAATTTTGACATGAGCAGTGTAGACAATCTATGTCTGGGTTCATCATCCAGATTTTCTTTCTAGTCAGAGGAGACAAACAGGCATTTCTAGAGCACAGGGCATCATACCTATTTAAAGTACCTAATTGTCCCCGTTAGAGGTAGAAGTAAATGAGGTAGTGAGTTTATATGTGGATATTCCCACTATAGACATCCAGAGGTTGGTGAAATACAGTTTAATATCAGAGACCAGTTTAAACCCCAAAATAAGCAATTGTAGTTTCCCAAGCTCTCTCATCCATAATGGAGAATTAGTAAGCATTGCAAGCCATTTTGTGTAATATGTTGGTACATTAACATCACTGCTAAAGCTCTTTGAAGGTTAATTTCAGTTTAACAGTATAATCCTTGAAAAGCCTTCACTTATTATCTAGAGTACTGGAGAAATGGGTCAGTGAGGTTGTTTGTGGAGCAGAAGCTGACGCAAACAGAAAGACAATCTTATCAGCACCTGAGTATAAAATAACCACCCACTGGAACTCGTCCATACATGATGCACTGCAGGAATTCAGCAGGTGATTGATAAGGGGAGTACACCAGAAATGTAAGCAGGCTGCATATAAAAAGAATGTAAACAATACAGCATTCCTCCCTGCACTCACCACCATGGAAATGATAACAACCCTCTCTCTGTTGACATATTTTGCAGCTCAGCCTTGCCTCTCCTGTGCACATAGACACTGTACTGGCTACAGATCCTCTCCAAATCCACTGCCCTTCCAGAAGGGAAAAGAATCATAATGCTCCCGCAGCACCCCAATGCACCAGCATAAAGAAAATACTGGATCTGTTGGCCATCCAGAAATACTGACTGGGGACAGAGCTGATGATCCACACAGACCAAAACATCTACACATTTTCTCATTCTTGTAGACAATCCCAATAACAGCTTAAAGCTCTCAGTTCCCACCTTGTGTGTTAATAGAAGCAAATCAAAATGAGATTCCAAAGCAAATGTGTAGAAGTAGCTCCTTTTGGGCAGGTCCCTTAACATCCTGCTGTCTGGATCCTCCTGCAAGCCTTGAGGAGATAGAAAGGGACAACATGCCAAGGCTGCAGATAGGAAGTGGAATCAATGTTGTTGGACAAAACCGACTTTTCAGTAGAGTATGCTACAGAATATAATTTCTAAAATATCTATTTGGTATTACAAAACTAAGACTGAGTAGGAATATGTTGAGAGGTGACTTGGGTCCTCTTTCTTTTTATATTGAAAAAGTCATAACTGTTCAGTCTTCAATTTATGAGAGCAGTTTGATTATTTGAAATATTTGCACATTCATTTGATTTAGTACATTAGAAGAAATGGAAACTTCAATAACATCAATGTACTCTTAAAGAGTCTCATTCCACATGCCTTTGTCTCCTGTTACTGAGAACTACACTGACAAATTACAGTGAATGCTGAAACACATGGATTTCTGAAGCCTGGTCATACCCTAAATTAATACTGCTGCTTTCATCCTGCTTATTTTGTAAAATGACCCTGTTGTTTCTATTCAGTTGCTTTATGTGAGATTCTTGATCATTTCTGTCAATCAAGCTCTGCATGCATCAGGTGACCATTTCATATGACCCTGCTCAGAGAACAAGGACCTCTCAAACAGTGCTCCAAGTTGTTTTAAATAGATTCCTACATTCTGCTATTTATCAACAACCAGGCTTAGCAAAACATTTGACCTCTGAAAACCTGTGACCAATTTTTTCAAACAAGCTTGAATTTATTCATTATTCATTTTCATTCTTCCTTCTGCATATGGATGATAATGCATAGATATGCAAAGTCCAAAAAAGACTAAAAGTGGTGCCTTGAGCAGACAACCCTTCTGTGTGTGTGTTTGCTCACTTTGAAAAAGTATAATGAGGTTCTTAAACCTGATCTTCTGTACTTACATATAAGCGAAGAGAATGTGAATCACACTGAAGTGAGAGAAAAAGGCACTGCAGAATACATTGCCAGAACCATGTGCTACACAGAAGTCCTAAACAGAAGTCAAGACTGCAACAGGTGAACTGTAACTCTTGGTATGCAATCCTTCACTGGGATATGTCTCAAAGGACTCAAAGGTGGCTAATACAATGCCAAATTTCAAGAATTATTTTTTGGAAAATCTGAAGAAATGTTAATCTATTATTCTTACAGCTATGCCACACAAGTCAGGCAATATGTGGGATATATTAGGGAAGAGCAAACATGAATTTTCTATAGGTTAGTTATGCCTGAACAAACATACTACAGTTCATTGGTGATATTAGCAGTGATGTGGATAATGGAGAGTTGGTTCATAAAATCTACCTGAATCTCCAAAAGGTGTTTGGAAATTCAACTTGTTGAAGGTTTTTCTGAGTGAAAAGTAAATGGTCATGAAGAAGGTGCTTCCAAGGTAAACTCTTGGTCAAAAAATGGAAAACACAAGATATGGTACGTTGTCAGTATTGACAACGGAGTGAAGTGAGCAATAGCTTACCTCAGGGATCTGTGCTGTTAACTTATCCATAAATTATCTAGAAATGGGAATAGCTGAAGTGACAAAATCTGATGGGAATCCTTTGAAGTTGAAATTGTTCAAAGCTGAAAAAAACGCACACTTACTGTGCAGCAGCATTTCATAAGAAAATAGGCAAGTCTTGACTGTACTTGATACACAATAAAAATAATACGGAACGTGAAGCTTAGGGTAGATAAATGTGAAGTAATAGAACTAAGAGAAGTGATCCTTATTTTATTTATGTAACAATGGTTTACCAGTACTAATCTAGAGTGAGTTTTAGCCCCAAATCCTGTAGAAATCATTGCCTCGGGACTCAGTGCAGTCAAAAAGGAAAGAAAATGTTAAACATTGTTGGAAAATTATACAGAACAAACCAGGAAATTATAGAGAACAAACGAGAAAACAGCATTTTCATAGTATAATCTAATGTTCATCAAGCAAAATCAAGGGGGAAAAAAGGTACTTCAACATTTTCTTGTAAAGCATTAATAATAATAACAACAGCAATACCTCTTTAAAGTTAGCTTCTTATATTAAGGCCATCTGAAAGATCACTAGTTCCTAAGGTGTTATGATAGGTGTTGATAGGCTTTGCTAATTAAAATGAACATTTGTTTCCAGTCTTTAGAAAATGAATTTTGTAACTAATAATAAATTCTCAAGTTGTTACCCAATTATACACAAATGGAAATTCAGTTTTGTCTCCTAATTTGTTTTTTTTATTTTGTTTTTGTGGTTTTTTTTCTTTATATGTATGTGGTTTTCTTTTCCTCCCCCCTCCGCTACTTTTTCCTTCCTGGATGCAACACAATAAGAGATGTAGCAACTGGAGCTTTGAAACTATGACATACAAAATGATTGCAAACGCATTAGCATCAGAAATTCTTTAAGACCAATTAATGGGAAAATTCACTAAAAGCTCCATTATCTCTTTAAAAGAGCTTTGCTCACTTATGTCATGCAGCTCATAAATAACAGAGATCTGAAAGGAAATCCCTTTGTAAATTGTTCTTCAGACTTTGTAAGAGAAGATGCCAGTCATGAAGCTATTTAAACATAAGTTTATGTTCTGAATAAAAGCACGACAGAATGAATCATGATCTCGTTTTGGAAATTTCTGTGGGTGGAAATGAGAGACTTTGGCCAGATTGGTTATGTTACAGACACACAAGGGAATTGAAGAGATCTGAGTTAAACAAGGAGGTGTAAAACACGGTTTATTGGTGATGTGAAGATTCTGTTAAAGTCAGACACATTGGACAAAATATAAAATGGGGGTCATAAATACGTATAAAGTCACATAGATAAATGAAAAAAATCAGAAGGAATGCAATTAGACTAATAATCTATTCTTACTTAGCAGTTAGTCAAGAAAATACATAATATATTAAACTGACTGGGTTACAGGTCAAGAAGTGTGAAGCCAGCCTGGTAAAATTGTACCTACAGAGTGACAGGTGAGGCATTGCTGCAGGCATGAGTGAGCATTTGGGAACTCAGTCTTCTCCAGCAAACAGGCTCACTGATTTTATTGGCATTTGATGTCAATTTTAATTACCTCATTGTATATGTGTCTGATTAAGAGTTAAAATTTCTATAAGGCCCAAACTGACTCTCATTGCATTTGAGAGATAGGGGGGAACTGGCCTGAAATTTGTGTCACGTTTTCGGTGTGTTATTTTGTCCCAGTACAATCTTAAACAGCCTTAAACCATTTTTGTGAACTTCTATCTGGTGATACTTACTATTAACTATCAAGAGAGTATAACAAGAGCTAAACTAAGGAAACAATCTGCGATTGATCTTATTTAATGCAATTTCTCACAGTGTCCATGCCAGATAGACAAGAAACCTTACCAAGAACAGCTGCAGAATAATCAGATACAACAAACCCTATCAGGAATGTCTTAATGTGTTGTGATGGCAAACTGCAGTATCTTTTTTTTTCCCCACCTTCATAATGTGAAATTATAACTTACATTTTCTGTAGGTGCTACTGCACTTTTAAAGATCACAATTCATATGCCAGAGAACAAGACACAGAACCTTTCCCACCACTGGTCTCCTTTATCAGGGTTATACACAAAATCCTGTGTGTGTATGTTAAATGTAAATGTAGATATTTAGGAGGTGCTTTCACTGAAATATGGGTTACATGTGGTAATCAATATGGCTTCAGTGACCGAATTACACCCTAGCTGTGTTTTCACTTCCTGTTCTTTGGGAGTGCTCCTAGAGAGGAAAGCAAGGCAATAATTTTCCCTAAGGAAAAAAAATGGAGCAGAAAAGTTGCTGACATTTTATAAGTTCAACAGTTTGGTTACTGTCCCCAGTTTTGCAGTGGTTCTGTTTTAGCCTTTGGGTGTCAGGCTTTCATTTCATACTAGAAAACACTTCCTGAATTCCTGGGGTTGTATTTCTTCTGTATCTGTAACATTTCACCCCTCTTCTTTTCTTCCATTTTGTTTCTCTTATGCCTCTGTGTTATGATCTAGAAAGTGTTTAAGTTGAATTTAGGCTGAGGAAATCCCAACAGGAATATCAGGTGGCAGCATCGTTTTCATCTCATTGCTCCTTCAACAGACAACCTCAACTTTGTTTTGCTAATTTTGACAGAGAAAGTGTTTCAAATAGAATTACTGAAAAGCATCTGGTCTCATTTTGGTCAGTACCTTCTTGGATGATACCGTGGGAAGATGCTGTGTTCATCTTATGGAAATTAATGAGACGACTTTCTCCGCAGATGAAAAAACAGAAGACCAGCAAACCTTTAATACTCGTCATTATACTCTTTCTTCTTTATATTAGTAGGCACCATTAGCACCAGAAAGTCTTTGAAGAAACATTATCTTAATGTATGTCATCTTGCTCACAACATACAGAGCAGTAACAACAAAGCTGGTGATGATAATGATATATAACCTCTGTCAAGTTGACATAGACCTATAGAACCTGAGGGAACGTCAGCTATAAGTGTATCTGCAGATGGCTTTTTCTAATAAAAAGCTTTTCATCTTAAATGCAGGTTTGAAATTTCAGAGAATTTGGCATAGTACAAACTACTGTCAAAGAATATATAATGCAAAATTAAACGTCTACAAGTAGTTTTTGAAGGAAGAAGACACTTTACGCGTATATGTATATGTAATTATTAAATCAATAATTTAAAATATTTGTAATAACGTAGCTGTTGAATAGTATTGGTTAATTATCACTGCTCTAAATATTTTATTTTTTTACTGCTTTAAATTATGTGAGTAACAGATATTGTGATTGCAAGATTACTTTTAACATAACATTGCACAAAGAAATTGCTACCACCTTCTGATTTCTCCACTAGATCCGGCAACTTTGCACTGTAACTTGTTTCTTTAGCTACGAGCTAATGATTTGAAAAATGTGGTGTAATGGGAAGCAAAACTATTCAAAAATTTGTACTAAAACACTCATAATAAAGTTCAAGTCATAACTAGGAGCATGAACACCAAACTAGGAGCCTGAACACCAAATATAGGATTAGGGGACTCGGCTTTGTTCCTTTTGCACGAAAGGACTCAAACCCTTCTGACTCCTGAGAGATGTATGAAGCTTTGTACTTGAGATAGGTCCTTCATCCGCTGCTTCTGTTATTCTATTTTATTTTACGTTTCATAATAAAATATTGATCAGAGCATTAAAGTTGCTATATAGCCTGATAATTAGGACAGTAATCTGAATCCTATTTCCTGTGCCAGCTGGCATTTCAGTATAAAGGCATCCATCAGCTTGGATTCAAATCCCCGTTTTAAATCAGGTGGTGTCCTAAACTGCTAAACCATAGAGACAGACTATTTTGGCTCAATGAATATTTCATTATGTCCAAAGTGAAGAGATGGAGAGCAGCATTCTCTGAAAAGCTGGAAATTATCATAGTCACTGAAGAGCCAGGGCAGCAATTCTGAAGCTTTCAGAGTTTCCAGACTCCTAAATCCACATGAGCCCATCTGTTGACCTGTGAATTTGAAAATCCTGGAAACCTTCAGGCAAGTTGTAAAGGAGACAGACTCCAAGGTTCTTTGTCCTCTCACCTGTTCATTTATTCATTAATCAGGTACTAAAGAACTCAGCAGGTACCCTGGCATGTGATTAGAAAGACTTGAAACATTTTTGGCATGAGCAGATCCATCAAAATCCTATTTGTCTTGCAGTGCAATTTCATTGTGATCTTTGAAAAATATTTTGCTTTCACTGATTCAGCATCCTTCAACAGAAAAAGCAGAATTGTTCATATTTTCCAAACAGCTAAATGTTTACTTTGCGGGCTTAATTCATTACACGTAGTGTAGTCAGACAGTTCACTGACACATGCTGAAGGAGAGCTCTCTGTAGAGGAAGATGACAGACTGTGTCACTGGCTTCTAATACATGTGAGCTTTCGTGAAGATCATGTTTCTGATATTTGTGTAAATTAGGATGCCAGGATCTTATTGCTTTGAGTGGGAGGATGATATGGTCTGATCAGTGTGCCAAGTTCCTGTAACTCATCACTTTCCATTCTCCATGAAGTGGCATTCCCCTAATCTGGCTGCCAGAAGCTGGTTTCTGTTTCGCAGTCCCAAGGACGGTGCAAAATCTCACTTATTACCTTCCTGTTAGGCTAACTGCTGCAAAACCTGTTTCTGATTTGCACTTGGTTTGAACTGGTGGTCTAACAAACTGTGTTTCTCACTCTCCTGCTCTCTTCTTATTCACCACCCCCATTTGGGCATAATTCCAAGTGTCAGCAAAAACTGGGTCCCCAGCCACATACAACAGGCAGTGCCTGCTGTGTTTCATTTTTATTTCAGCTGGATTGAAATACAAGACACAGAATGGGTACTCTCTGAAGTCAAACTTGCTCAAAAAGGTATGTTAGTGTGTTAGACTGATTTTTTTTCTGTGATATTGGCACTTAGATTCATGTAATATTCACACATAAGACTTCAGTAATTTTGGAAAAATCAGCACGGATTGCAAGTTGTGCCTGGAACAAGCAGGTGTAATCCTGGAAAGATAAATATAATCCAGTTGCTAGAACTGATTCCTTTAGCATTCTATCAAAATCCCTGTTGTAGCAACAGCCTTATTCTGTTTTTTCCATTCTGCTTAACCAGCAGATGACTCAGTCTACAGACCAAGATAATACTGTACAATTATAGCATTCAAAATGGTTTATGTGTGACTACTCAAAGCTTGTCTTCACTCTGTTTATTGGCTACCAGCACACTAAGCTAAATGCAAGTTAACAAATTCCTAAAAATACTCCAGGGATGAATCATCCCTTTCAAAAGGGTTCTGGAGAGTGTTTACCACTGTGATGGTAAGTCACGGGGTAGCAGGGAAGCCAATTTCTGTTACAGAAAGAGACAAGCTTGAGTCAGCCAAATGCTATGTTACAGTTTCTGAATGCTTTGCCTGGAAGATGGCTATTATGAGTTAACATTCTCAAATTTGGGCAGCTGAAGGAAACCGTTACAGCAAAATTTTCCCCAAGTATCTTGCAGGCCTGATTTTTGCTTCTTTCCAGGGGAATCCAGGAATTTTTAATTTTTCTAATTTTCTATTTTTTTTAAGTTATTTCCAAATCATAAGTGACTCAACAATGTCAGAAAAAAAACCCTGAAGAGTCTGTTTGCTGGGAATTTAGATACTTGCCTTTCAATGATGATATTGGAAAATGTGTGTTCAAATTCATGGCAGAGATGTGTGCCCGAATATTCCCTGCTACCTACAGAGTAGACAGAATTTTTTCTGAAAGGAAGATATTCATGTGCCTTATCTTTTTTTTAAAAGAACTTTGTGCTTGATAGATCTAGAATTTCAGATAAAGTCTTAGAAACATAACGGTTAAATAATAACAACAAAAATAAAATCTAGGTGTAATTAACACTGACATTTCAACCACGGTCCTGTAAAAAATATGCAATAAAGCATAACAGATTTGTTCATCTATCCAGAAGTACTTAATTTTATCCCAGTATTGCGACTTTCCACTCCAATTTAATCTGATAGAATATTATTTCTGTAAATCAAAGACTGAGGAAATGACAAAAAGCATCATTTATAGAGTTCTTTCTGTTTGCTAAATAATTGTTTCACATTTACTGTTTGATCTCTGATAAATGGCATATGCAGACATTCTTCAGCGTGGATTAAGGAGTTACCTCCAATGCTGTTCTGCAGAGCTTCTCTCATGGAGGTTGCCATTCCCACGCATCTGAGATACCATAAGTGGCCACACAACTATATCATGGACTCAGTTTGATTGTGTTTTGGGAACCCTGCTCATCCACCTAATTAATGCAGATGGCTTGTGTTTATTAGATGTGTTTAGTAGCACCTTTAGATAACTCAGACTCTAGGCTGGAATAAAGTCCTCAAGGTGTTGCTCAATAAACAGATTATCGACTACAGTTAACATAAAATCATGGTAGGTCTTCCACATTGGAACCTTGACCAACTGCAAAATAAGGCTATGCTCTTCAGATAAATGTGGAAAAAAAGAGGATAAAAATGATATTTAGATATCCTGAATCAAACAGTAGAATATGTAGAAGGTATCTCTCAGTAGACTCTTGACACATCTCTCTGTTCATGCTCTGCCTGCCATCTGACAAGCAAGAAAGGGAAAGTAGGCATTTACCTTGGCAAATTTCAATAAGGTTTTTGAACAATAAGGTAAATTAAACAGAATTTTAGAACAAAATTTTGAAAACAGAGGTAATGTGAATGAGTTTATACTCTGACATCTTCTTCCCTGCCGTCATTCACTGCAACCAAACAAGTTTAAAATTCCTCAGAGATGACCAGTGAGATGTGTCACACAAAGGGACATAGACTGGCATCTTCACCTTCACAGACCAGATATCCTCAATCCTTTGCATGGAAACTACTGACTGCTTTGAGGTTAATTAATTGTATTGCATAGTGAAAAAAATCAGTAAATCTATATTTCAGAATTAAAATCTTTTTTTTCATAATTGTATATATGCAATTTAATCATACTCTCTTTGTCCCTTGGCTCCGCCCTCTCACAGTTGCACTTTAACAAGCAGGCTGATGTTTGCATTGAGATGGTGTCATAAATCTTTAAGAAAGTAGCCTATAAAAATTCTCACTTGTGCTTACAGATCCCTTGTCAGAAGGAAAAGTGTTACCTAAGATGTGCTGCAGCCTTGTTTGCAGAGGCAGATCTGGGGAATTGACTGCTGGAAAGCATTTCTGTGAAGAGTAAATGAGGATATCTTTAGATAATCACTTATGATTGAGACTTTGAAATGTACACCAGAAATGTTTGTGATAGTAAAACCTCCCACTTGATCCCAGTGGGGATTTGGAGGAAAGTCTGCCGGTGTTAAGTGATATGTTTTAAATTTGCACTGTGGATGCCCAGCGAAAGTCCATTGCAAAACCTTTGCCCTTAGGTTGATGTGAACTGCAAGCTCTTAGCTCCTGCATTTTGTCTGGTGATGCATTTGCTGTCCTTCACAGATAGTACTTTGAAAGAGGTGCTCTAATGCAACTTCAAAGAGCGAGATGCAAAATAAATGAGCCTGCAGGCAGAATGCTACTTAACAGCCTTCTGGGAGCTGTTTATGAGAGTCCAACTCTGCCTCACATCCATCCTTACCATCACCACTGGTTGTAGGGATGGCTCAGAGAACTCACTGGAACCGCTTAACAGTTGCAAACTTACCAAATAGTCCAAATGCATGAGGGGCCAGGAGATGAGTGTTTCAAAACTTTCTACTTCAGAGTTCTTTCTTTCACTTTTTTACAACCCGGCAAAGGCAGACAACAGACCAATGCCTCTTATAGGATTTAGAACCAAAGAAACATGTCATTGGAAATTTAGCACACTCCAAAGTGAGAATACTAAGTATTGATTTGGTAAACATGTAAGAAAAGAAATAGGTATTAATGGAAAATTTGTAATGATAAATTGATATTAATAAACACTTTACCAAGTAGACCACTCAAAAGCTGGTTTGACCTAGGAATATAATTCCTGATGACTCCCACTTGCCCCATACTCCTGATTCAAATTCTACTAAAGAAAGAAAGACAGGTATTGATGCCAGTAAAAATACAGAGCAAAAATACCACATAGGCCTAAATGTAAGTAAGCACCTGCAAAAGCACCAGTGTCTACAAGCCCACCTTCAGATTGTAAGTGTTATATATTCCCACCTCACAACCTCTAATTAAGGTTAAGATTCATTTCAATAGCAGTCATAGCTTTACACTAAATTTGCTTTCTCTTTTTTCTTATTTCTCACAAATATATTATAGTATTAGAGCAGTCCTCAGACAAGAAAAAAAGTATTCAGGAATAAAATTATATACATATGAAGAGATAGTCCCACAGAAAAGTGCTTGAAGTGGAAGTACAGATAATTGTCAGAAGTGTGCATGGTTTTCTCAATTGCATATGCATTTTCCATAATTAGAGCTGCATGAATAACAGTTTTTTTCTGTTTGCTGGCAGCTCTAAAAACAGACCTAATCAATGAATGTGCAGGCATCAAAGGACTTTTAGTATTGATTAAAGTCAAAACGTTTTGGTTTAAAAAAATTTTAAATTAAATATATTCCTTTTTTACTGAATTTTTAACAAGAACAATTGGCAAAGATATGAATTTACAAAGCACTTCAGTACAGCTGTATGTATATTTCTCCCATGCAGAATTCTGCCTGAAAAGGCTTATACAAATCACAAATTAAGGAGTTACAGTGTGTTTAGAAACTTCCAACAAAAGGTCAGAATTCAGTTTTGTACCAGTCACCAACACATTGTATATAATTTCCATAATTTCCAGTTTTGTCTCCTTTTTTCCTATTTATTTTTATTTTTTTTTTCTTAATTTTCTTATTTTCAGTCCTCTGTTGAGCTTCTGCCTGTGCCTAGCTTATTTTACTTTGGATGCACATGTGCTAGCAGTGAAATCAGACCATTTATACATTTAAAATCAAAGAGAATAAACAGTCTGCTGTGCCCCAGTATTTCTGGGTTTGATATGGTTGGCACTGCTATACTCTGGATTCCTTTATATTTTTTGTACTCTTCAAGAATTAGTCACCTTGTTGACCTCCTGGTACTGGGAATAGCTAAGCAAACAAATGGAAGAGAGAACCTTACTCAACTGTTAGACTAAGCAAAGGTGACAAGGGAATCACTAGGGTAGGCTCATACATATGCACGGTCAAGGTGTCATCCTGACAAAGTGTCTTTTTACACTGCAGTCATACAATTTATACTGTCAGCAAGTTTTAGAAGTGAAATACATGTATTTCATTGTTAGAATTAAAAGGAAAGCTTTAAAGTCCTTCTCCACTGCCTTTTTTTTTTTTTTAAGCAAGGTATTAAGTAAAAGTGCTGTTAATGCAAAAACAGAGAAAAGCATGCAGGGAAAGGTCAGTGTGATAGACACTTAAAGAAGTGCTGCTGATTACTCATTAAAGCTATCTGCAATGAGGATTTTAAGCAATGTCTTTGCTTCCACTGATGTCCTGCAGTCTCTCCATCAAGAATCAAAAGCATTGGCGACTTGATAAGAGATAAACAAATGCATAAAGTTAGGGGGTGCTTGAATTCATCCTTCTTCACTGAAAATTACAATTACATCCCCTTAATTAAAATTGTCTTGTTGTATTGCTGTGTGTGCAATAGAAGTGTGCTAGAGGCTTGAATCCAGATGACGATGACAAGGCGAGCTGGAGTTCTGGCTCCCCAGAGCTGTGGTTCCTGGTGGTCTTGGAGCTCTGACCATTGGCAGTAGGTTTAATGGAAAAAATATGTCTGCCTGTATTAGTCAGAAGTAATTAAAGATTCAGTCTTGTGCAAGTATTTTATATATGGCAGTATCTCAACTTTGATTACACTGAAAATATGGCATGCATACCTTTTTCTACAGAAAGGAGAAAAAAATCATGAGACGTGTAACAGATGAGTATTGATACACTGACATACTGATAGTGACTGAGGATACTTGTGGTACAGATATCCTATCACTCCAGGTGGCTCTACCATCAACCCTCTGCATGTTAAGAAGCATATGAAAAACTGCACTCTAAGCTGAGCAAAGAAACACAAATTTTAACACAGAGAATTTGCAAGTTCAGTAAGTTGCTTGAAGAAGGGAAAACCAGCCCACAAATGTTTTCTACCCACTTGGAGCCACTGGCTATGTTTCCTTCATATATCGTAGAAAAATGCTGTCAGATATCCCAAAACTCCACAGTGAGCTAGTCACAAGTCTCTGTAGATAAAGGAAAAAAAAAGATAGGAGAGAAGGGAACAGGGAAATGGAGACAACGTGTGAACTTTTTTAGAAAATGGAGAAATTGCAGAAATTTTCCTGTCTATCAAAACAAACAAAATCAAAGGAACCAAACTTCTATCTGATAACATGCGATTTTTAATTGTTTGATAGGGAAGGTATCCCTGGAGGAATTTGTAACTTCAAGAGTAATTACCAGCAATGTTTCGACTGCTGATACCTTTGGGCAGCAATTTGTTTCTGTTTAGTTTTAAAGTACTGTCACGTCAATCAGATCTACGGCGTCATTCACAGGAAATTGTGACACCTAGACTAAGGAAAATACATGTTAGAATGCACGTCCTCCCATCCATGTTTAAGATAGAGTCATTTCATCCAGCTGCTCTTTTAAGGACAGAAGACTGGAAGTGTTAATTGGAGAGATGAGACATTCATTAAGCATGAAGATGATAGGAAACATATTTCGTCTCTTTTCCTTTGCACAGTTTTATTTACAGATGCTGATAGTTCTGTAATTGTTATTTATCATATTTCTTTGCACAACATTAATGAATCAGCATTAAACATTTATTTATGAAGTTCAGCAAAATCTCTCACCCTCCCTCCTTCCTTCTATGCATCTGTTCCACAGCTCATCAAAACTAACTGCAATTTCCATCAGTTTGTTCACAGATATCTAACCAAGAAAAGTTAATGTAGATATACAATCTGTGTGGTAGAATTTTGCAAGAGGCAGTGGGAAAATTGTGGTTTGTTTGTTTTTTTCTTTTATCAATTTCATATAGTCAGTCTGGCTGTGTGTGTATAATGTTCATAACTGACACTTATGTTACTTTTATTAGACCTTGAGGTCATATATTACGTTTTGAATTTTTGATTATATATCTTAGAATAAATATTTAAAATATTAATGTAAAAGTATTTTCTATGGATGTTCTACATATTGATTTAAAATAGTTGAAAATGTTCCTAAAATTAACAACCTTTCTATTTTAAGTCCTCAAGTGGTATACTATCCGTTGCTGCTGTTTCTAATACCTTGAGGTCCTACTTACTAGAAGATGGAGAAAATTTTCCTTTTTTAGTGGCAGGCTGCTGAGCTACAGGGGCTTTACTCAGTAGTTTAACTGTAGGGTACAGAAGTACACCTCACTCTTACAAAAAGACTCCCATCCTATCCACCTCCTACCTCCACATCAAGCCAGATTTTTTCCTGTGGGAAGAAAGACTCACAGAGACTGGAGCATCTCTGCAGCACATAGAACGCTTTAAGTGTTGCCATGGGAAATCTGTGGCAGAGAAGGATTTTTCCTGTGTTCAAAGAGACTGATCCATCCTTGTTTGGAGAACTGCAGAACACCAGTACACAAAGATATGAATAAAAAAATATCAAAATTATAAAAAAGCTACTTCAACTGTAATCTCTGTGATTATTATGACTTAGCACTGTATTAGCACCTAAAGACCCCAGTTCCATGTTACAGAAATTGTTCAGATATACAGTGAGCGAATCCATCCCTTCCCCAAAGGATTCAGCTACTGGCAGAGAAGTAAAATGTTTTCCAGTGTGTTACAAAAGATAGCATGCTAGATTGTGCTCCTAGGACTGGAGAACCCTGCAATGTTTGGCAAGTGACTTTATCACCTGGTGCCTGTTTCCTATTCACAGATTTGGGCTGTGACTGTGTCACTCCATGTTGCAGTGTTTCCAGATTTGCAGGTGCAAATAATAATAAAAGGAAATTAGGAAACAGTGTTGGCAAATAAGGCAGCATTAAAGAAAACATCTGTTAGGGATCTGGAAACATGAAAGGTCTATCTGTTCCCTAGCCATGCATTCAATCTGGGTTTTTTTACTATGAGAACTGTAAAGTAAAGTCTTATATAATCTGCCACACGAATCATCCATGGGAAAGAGAGTTCTGGAACACTTCAGGAGAAACAAATTCAGTGAAGGTGAAATTGAAGAGGCAGATAAATAGTAAAATTTTCAGATCCTAATCATGTTGTTCCCCAGAAAGAATATGACCCTTTTTTAAAGCTTTTATCTAGACATTTTCTAACTTTTATTCATTCTATACTACAGTATGATTCCTGAAAGTCACTCAAATAAAACTTTTATTTATACTGGACTTGAACTCCTTTCATATTCTGCCAGAAAGTTTCAGAGTGAAAAAATCTAAGAAAGTCAGAGATTAAAGATAACTTTAGCTTGTTCCAACTTTAGTGAATGAAATAAAATCAGTGAATGTAATAAAATCAGAATATTATGAAACTGTTGGTTATTTTTGCAGATTCCTGCTCTCTTTATCCTTTAAAGAATAATGAAAATATCTTCTTTACTGCTAGACAAGACAGGAAAGCTGAAATTTTTTAATTATTCTTAATTTCACAGGCAGGTCTGGAAGGAAATCTAAAAATGAATACCACATGCTGGGCATTGTGTCTCATGTGAGAGCACACAGAGTAATAAAGGAGGATGAAGGGGATATTAACCTGTGTTGGGTTTGGGATGACTGATATCATTGCAGCCATTGGATTTTTTCAGTAAATAGGACAAATTGTGGAACCTGAACTTCACTGCTCTATCTGTGTAACAGCTCAGCCAGGATCTGAGGTCTCACTCTGTGCTGCAGGGAGGGCAGAGCAGGGGTGTTAGCCCAGGACATCCATCCCACCAGGCAACTGAACATAGTGCCTTGGACTGAAGGCTGTGCTTCAGCATTTGCAAAACTTTGCACAAATTAATAACTCTCTGGTAGGTTTTGTAGGCTTTTTCGGACTGCTACACTGTGTGTGCCACTGTCACCTTACCTGTGCGTGCCACTGCCACACCCCTTCTCAACTGCGTTTTGAAGACACCACCCAGACAAAGTGCAGAACAGAAATGTCCCATCTCTGGCTGTGCTCAATGTTTTTGTTTGCTAATGGGCTGTGCCAAGATGCAACGGTGGAGACTTTGGACTCAGTAGATCACTCTTGTTACAGTGCTGCAGCCCAGAGCCTGTCACCTGGGCTGAAACAAGAATGAAGAGACTCCAGGAAAAGATGTTTAGCACAAAATCCATTCTGTGTTAACATAATTGTATTCCAGTGTCAGGGAACCCTTAACTTTAGCAGTTAAGGAATATCTGCAGTTTGCTCTATTATACAGTGTAAGTACAGCCCTCATGGCTCTCATCCTCCCTCTGTTCCTTCTATTCATAAAGGCTGAAAAAATAGGTTCAACAATCATATGGTAAGTTTCAAAATGGGGTGACAATAACTCTGTTGAAATGCATTCAGTCTCTATACATTTGTAAGTAAAAAGGCAAACAACCCTGTCATGCAGCAGATTCCCACTGATGGGTGGGATGAGGTGGAAACAGTTCTGCAGGTGGGTTATGTGGAAGGAACTACCAAAGCTTAAAGGAACACCATGGGCATATTCCATGCTTGTCTAAATAGACTTCAGTGCAGATCAGCTTGCAGTGTCATAATATCCGGATTAAAAATACTTCACATACTTGAATATAAGTATTACTTAAATATAGCAAGCTTGGTGCAATAGACTTGTCTTTCTCAAAGAATTTCAAGTTGCAGTTCCAAATTGAATGGGTTCAGTCTCACCACTCTGTGTGTCATGATTTCCCTTGCACAGGTGGAGAAATCAACAGTGAAATAAAATGAATTATTTGTTTCAGATCATGCAGAATTTTATAACAAAGCTGTGATTACTTGGCTTTATGATTCTACAGTAAAATCATATAATGGCCAACTCCTGCCCTTGGAGTTGCTCTGACTGTTGTTGTTAGAGCCATTTATATTTTCAGTCAGATTAAACATGTGTTAAACTGTACTGCCCAGCTAACAAATCAAATCCACAGCATTGAAATAGGCTGTAGTAATTTTTAATACAACTCCACAGACTACTCTGACTTTACACCATGGATAAATTGACACACCTCTTGGCCTCCAGTGGGTTTGAATACTTATGGGAAAAATATACTACATTTGTTCCTTCTTTCCAAGAATATCAGTTTCCAATTTTACTCTCCTTAAACAGCCAGAAGGTACATTTGTAGTTTTCTCTCCTATCTTTTATAACCTTACCTTTTAAAAACTGTGACAGTAGATCTCTGACTAGTTTAAACATTTCTCAATTACATTGTGAAGCTGAACAGCTCATTCATAGCTATTCTTATCCTTCCTTACTTCTTCATCATTCATCATTTAAAAGGCTGTTTCTGAGTTAATCCTCTGTGTCCTTTTGTTTCGAGTTGTGAATATTCATTTGGCTTACGGAAGAGACAAATGTGGATTATCCTTTAAACGGTGCCTCAAGGTTAAATTGGTTTGGAAAATAAAGGATTCCAAAAACCAACTAAACAAAAGAAGTGTTATCCCAAACTCTGGCATTCCGCAAACTTGTCTCTTGGCAGCACTATAAATATGAGTTCACAATCTCCATGGAAGATTGTGAAGATTTTATTCCACCACTGAGCTTTTTCATAAGAAACTAAAAGCCTTTTTTTTTTTTTTCTGAGATGAGAAAACTACAGCTAACAATGTTGACTCTGGGCTGATCATAATAGGAGTTCCTAGTTAATATCCCACCAAGGTGAGAAGAAAACAGTTTACACTTCCCAGAACTACTTTGTCTTCAGAAAAAGGCTGCCCTGAAAATAGAATGACCTCAACTGCAGCAATTCACACCCAGTCCAGCCTCTGAAGGCCACCTTAGCAAATATAACAATCTAAAATGAGTGGTTTCCTTTTCTTGTTGTTTTTAATAACTTTTCAAAGACTTCTGAAAGTCTCAAGTTTGATGTGTCACTGCCAAATGACAGAGATCTTTTCTCTGAAGATTTTTTCTTTCATCCATATGCATCTTAAGAGATTTAAAATGCAGAGATTGTGGAGTTCTCCTTCCACCATGGGAGTCAGTTTCTTTTTATGAACAAGTGACTTGAGACTAGATTCTTACTAGATCTTCAAGTGGAACCCCTTCTTTTTCCAAGAAGGAAAAGTCCTGCCTTTATATCTCCTCAGGGCTTCTGCTTTAATATTCCTTTGGGTGATGGCAGTGAGGCTTTAGTATGCCACTACATCAGTTCTTGATGATGTGACATGTAGAAAAGGTTTAGACATAGCCAACAATAGTTACATACTAAATATATTAGGCACAGATGTGGAAGGCAAGATATAGCTCAGCTCTGGTACAATGTCTGTTCTTTGACACCATACTTGTTGAAGCATCATAAAACATACAGTAAAGGAGAGTTTTGCTTCAGGGACAGTGTTTTGCTTACTGGGTCTTTTTATTAAGTAGGTAGAGATGAAACATTACTTTCCACAGAGAAGCTTGAGTGAAGAAGATCAAGAAGTCTTTCATCTTGTGTTTTTTACTGTTGGGTTTTTTAATTCATTATCTATTTTTTGTGGCACTTGCTTTTCCCAAACACGTGAAGGAAAAGAACACTCGGGAAGTATCAAAGTCACTGGCTTTTTCTTATCTTTTTGCATTTTATTCTGTTTTCTCTGGCTTTAATCTCTGAGTAGAGAGGGAGAAGCTGCATGCAGAACATTGCCAGGAATAAAGAATGGAAGCAAATCTTACCTTTGCCTACCCCTATGAAGACGGTCGACAAAATCTATTTCCAAGAATCCTATGTAGTCCATTTTCTTGAAAGAGTACATTATTAATATCACTCTAGTCTTGTGGTATGTGCTGTTAGACATTGAAGAGGGCTTTTTTATGGCTCAGTGAGGAAAGTTTATTACTTTTAAGACATTTTGGTAGTAGAGTCTCCCTCCTCCATCCCCTTCCCTGCCTCTTCCACTTGGAAGTGTTAGTTTTTCTGAGTGTACCAAAGTGAGACTGGAAAAATTGAGGGAGATTTACTCCAACAAGGCTGCACCAGATCTGAATTGAAAAGCCTGTGAAGAGACATGCATAGACACCATAGTTTCATTAATCCAAGTTGGATAAAAGGTGCTAGGCTGAGACTCACCGGGGACAAGTTGGAATCACTAGAAAACTTTTTCAGCATTTTTTTCCCAAGGACCTGAATCTTTAATTAGTTTAGACTCTCAAATATTCCTGACGTTAATGTAAATAATAAGACATAAAAAGACAAGTGCCAAGAGGTTTCTAATCTTGTCCCATGCCCCAGGTTTTGGCCATGTGCATCTCACCATTTTGTCTAAGCCTTCTGAAACCGCCGTAGCGATAGGGAGTTCTATAGCCTACAGCAGCCCTGGGAATAGTGACCTAATATACCCTGTTTTAAGTTCTGTTGGCTAACCACTATTTATATATAAATATAAATATATTTATATATAGTTTTATTTATATACAATAATGATTATTATACATATAATGGTTGCTTCCTTTTTTTTTTATATTTATGTTCCTTTTCTAATTGTGCATTTTTATGTGCTTGAGAGGAAGTTACGATGGAAGATAAAACTAAAACCTGCAACTGGAGATCCAAAGTGAATAAAAGCTAAATAAGTGCTCTGATAATCAGTACTTCAGTCACTTGCACAGAACTCTTGTGCCCTGTTTATCTTGCTGATCTCTTCGGGGCCTGATCCTCTCCTGTTGCCAGCATCAGCATAGTAACACCATCTATGTGGACTATTTAAGGTAGAACAGGATTTGAGAAGGTTTTTGTGTTTGATTTCCACCATGAACATGAACACCACCAGAAGAAGGGCATTCCAGACAAGAGAAATGGGGCAAATATGAGGGTGATCCATTGTTCAGCAGATCCTGTTCTCTAACATTGTGGGCAAAAATTCCAACAAGTACTTGCTAGTGCTTCAACTACACTATTACTCCTATTCTTTAGCACTTCCCAGCTCTTTCTGTGGGAGAATATCACACCAGGCCCAACCAGGACAGAAGCCTGATATTCACTGTAGCACGGGTGTTTCAGCAATGAATGGAAACAAGGCATGGTACCATGCTTACCATATAGGCAAAATGGGCTCAGAGGCAAAGAGGTTCTGCTCCCTGGGCTGGAGGCTGTCACATATCTGAGATGGTTGCTTCTCAGCTAATTTAGTAAACAACGCAACTCATAGCAAATTCACCTGTAGATCTGTGTAGTCACTTCATCTATACAAAATAAATTGCGAACAAAAATTACTGTGCCTCAGGGACTCAGAGACCATATCTACTTATAAAGCACAGGGAAATACAAGCGTTGTATATTTTACCAAGTGGAATTTTTTTCTTTCCTTTCTTAAAAGTAACTTATAAAATCTTCCCTCATATTTGAAAATAGAAGAAGTCTTGCTGTACTGGCAAAACTTAGTTGGCTTCTTGTAGGCATATTGTGTTGCTAAGGCTAAAAGAGAAACCCTTTCTTTCAAATAATTATTTAGAAGGTTGAAGGAAGATTTCATATCAATAAATTGAAGTTTCTTTCTTCTTGTTGTAGCTTTTATGAGTCTGAATGAAGCACTTCTCAGGTCTTTGAGACTTGTATCTGAAACTGTAATATACGTCTTGTTTCCAATGTGACCTTTAAGGTTTTATATTTTTGATAGGCTGCTGTTCACAGCAGGGAAAAATGGCACGAGGAGATTTCTTTATGGCAGAATAAAAATGTGTTTACCTAAAGAAAAAGCAATACAGAGTGTAGACTTTTATTTCTTTTAAAATGACAGGAAATCAGAAAAAGCTTCTCAGAGAGTTTTTGAGGAACCTAGTTCACAACCTGTAGCAGATCTCATCAATGCTTGGGGTTAATTCACTCATTTTGTTCTTTGAGAGACATGTATTTATATATATTTACTCTTCAGGAAAGATATTAGACTCAGGCTTGTTGAAATGATAACTTTTCTTCAGTGGTACAATGAAATAGCAGTTCAATTTGATTTAACCAGAAACTAATATGCTATGGGTCTTTGTCTCCTTGAACTGGCTGGGTGAGTTCATTTGGCAAAAGGATTACAGGCCAGGAACAGTCATTATGTGGCTGTGCTGTCCTTTACACTTAATACAGACACATAAGTTGTGGATTTGGATGTCCTAATTAATCTTGACTTTGCTCATCTCTGTGGGGAATTATGACAGCCAAAAGTCTGCCGTAAAAGCAGAAAGAGATAATATGGTTTAGCATTGGACTATCCATTTCATCTTTATTTTGGTCAAGGAGTGCTATGGTACCACTCATCAGATCTTTTTGTAACCACATGTCACCGTCTAAGTGGGAATTATAGTGTTGTTCCCATTCTCCTTGATGTTCAGCAAAGTGCCTCAGGGACTGTAATAAGAGATACACAATCTCTTTGAAAAAATTTGGCTGCCTGTGACACTGTCAAGGTTTAGCCAAATGTATCTGGGTTCAGATTTCACATAGAATTTTCCATTTAAACTTCCTGGTCTGGTCAATAATATTATGAAGAAAAGACTCCAAGTATGAGCCTCATTTCCAGACCTTTGGTTTTCTGGGTGCTTTTTACCCAGCTTATTACTTTGTCATTTCTTTGCCATTGAAACATGAATAATGATACTCTACCCACTATATTTGTTGTAATAGGTTCTATAATAATGAACAGATTTAAAATGTTGCATTTTCACCCCAGTGTGTATTGTTCTTAAGTTACCTATATATTTCTCAGCACACCGGATATGATGATTTGCTGATCACCTCCATCAGTGTGTGTCACATTTGCTGTTTATACTGAAATGGGCCACATTTGGGAGAGTGTTGCAGTATAACACCCATCAAGAGGAGAGTATAGCACCCATCAAGCAGCAGTGTCAGCAAGTTTTCTTTCATGCAAACTTAGAATCCCCATGGATGTTCAGAGTCACCACCTATTAAGTTCTGAACAAGGAGGAATAGCAAGGTCACAGAGAGAAAAATAACGTGTAGCTTGTAATTCAGCCCAAAGTCCCTGTGAAAACACACGAAAGACATTTATTACAGCTTTTCAGAAACTCACATGACAGCCAGTTGGTGGTATTTTTGGTAAGGTAGAATTATGTCTATTATCTATGGAAATCCACAAAACACAACTTTCAGTAAATGAGTTTCAAATACCTCATACTCAGCAGGAAAAGTGTAACTGCCAAAGTAATTATTTAAAGTTACTGAAAACACAGTGTGTGCAGATAAATACTCCAAGATGATGTAAATTTTTAATGTACCCTGTTCTACCCTTCTGTGTCTGCTTTAATTTACAACCTTAATTTCACCATGTAAATCACTAAGCTATGTCACAGGAGTTTTTAAAATACGGCATCTAAGTTTACAGAACACTGTATCCTGTTTACAGGTTTCCTAACAAATGTCCAGGAAAATCTCAAATAACAATGTCTTTGTGGCAGTTCAGCTGTCTCTGTTTCCACTGTCCTTCTACAAAGTTTCCAAACAAATAACTCTGCTAAGTCTAAATTTTGAATATCTTATATTTTCTTTATTTGACAGAAAATGCATTAACATTATAAACATGCATTACTAGCAAAATAAAAAGAATAATGAATTTCAATTTACCTTAGTATAAATGGAAGTAGGAGACGGAATGATAAAACTGGTGCTAAGAAACTTTGGGGATTTGATTCTCCACAGAAAATTTCAGCAGAGTGTTTGGCCCTATTTATGCTCACTGAATTCAAAAACGAGCATTTATGTCTTCTATATTGAAGTGTAACTGTGAAATCAATATCCAATATAGTTAACATTCAGGTGAAGCAATTTCAGTTTCATCATTTCTACAGAGGTTTCATACAGAAATAGTATTACTATTTAAAGGTAAAATATAGTGAAGGATAAATGGATTGAAAATATTATCCCTAGAGAGATTGAAACCCAAACTGTAAATATTATGAATATTCCATGGTGGAGAGATGTTGGGATGTGCAGGATGCAAACGTACTTTACTTTGACAATGGAAAGTGTTACTCACCTTGGTGTTCATTTTAACAAAGTTCTCAAGTGAAAATGGTTTTGTGTATATACAGACTTTGAAATGTATACCCAAACTTTAATTCAAATCTTCCAGTCATCCATGAGAGCTGTTTCCAAAAATGTTGGTTTCTTCATGAGTAGAGCTGGTGGAAGAATACACATGGGAACTTGAGATTCCAGAGAAAGTTCAAATCTGAAATTACATCACACACATTTTGCTATTCAAAAATCATTCGCAGCCATGGAATCTGACAGGACTTCATCATATTCAGTGTGTAAATTCAATGTGTAAATGTTCTGCATTGCATAACATAGGTCTCCACATGTCATAACAACCAGTATCAAATGCTTTTTCCTAGAAACTTAAATGTTAATGTATAGCTTCCTCCATCTTTCTTTGTCAGTTAATAGTAATAATAATAATAATAATAATAATAACAACAATAATAATAGCAATTAAGTATAAACAAGATAGAAAAGTTTTTGTACACATAAACACATAAGCATTTCTCACTAATTTATCTTCTATATATACATGCTGTTAAGGTTCCCAGTGTTATTTTATAGGCCTGTCTTCTTTCATGAGTATTGTTATCAGACAATGACAAATCCATTGGTTCTGGTTGTATCATGCTCTGATGCTCAGCCATCTCAATCTGCTATAGTTGCTGGCTGAGACCTTCTTGGTGGGAAAAAATCTGAGGCACAAAAAAATAACTCAAAACAAGACATTTTGTTTATCTCTCTTTTCTTGGAGATGTGTCTGCTCATTATGTAAGGTTGAAGTGACACTTCCACGTGAGTGGAATAGGATACCACCTTAGGATACTACTGTTGTTTAAAATATGCTGTTCTGCACTGGGGACATGTATCTTATTATTTTCGCTGTATGGCTTGCTCAGAGGACCCCTCATTAAGTGGATCATTTTACGTTGCTTAATTTGCCTTTTAGTAAATCTAAAGGTCCTTAGAAAATATAACATAAATCTCTGACTTTTGGCTCACTTTTCAAGGTTGAGACTGAATAAATTACCAACAGGTCTCTATTCTGGATTCGGTGGTGCTGCTCCCTAATTTAACGTCATTAAATATGGCTCTGAGTTTGATTTTCAATCTTTTGAAAGGCATTTGTTTAATACTATTTTCTACTGAGTCATTAAAGTGGACATAATGGTGACTTGAGGTGACATAGAAAAGCCTCCACTTCTCTAAAAACGGCTTAAACACACAGCTAAATTGTAGTTTCCCTTCAGACATTTAATTTTAGCTATGCCATGTTTAATGAAAAAGACAGCCTGCTGGTAGGTGTCTATGTTGGTTTTTGCTTCTTATCCCGTGACTACTAAAGGAAATGCACATGAATTTCCCTTGTAGCAGAGGCCAATATCCCTGACGATATCTTGAGTCCAACTACTAAGCTACAGCATCACACCCCACCACAACTGTTCTCTCCTTGCTGCATGACCAAGGTTGAACAAGAAGAGAGAGTCTTAGGAGATCTTGCATTTCTTCTAACCTGGTAACTGGTGATGTCTCCTTAGTCTTTGGAGATATAAGTTCAGCTATTACAGGTGCTACATGCTTTAACTTGCAGACCGAAGTCCATTTAAGTAGTTAGTACAGACTTCTCAGGTTCCCTGGCTCAAACTCGGTGATGTCTTCGCATTTTAGGCCTGTATTAAGCATATCTACCAAATCAGTGATTCAGGAATGTGGTTCAATCTTACCCCATCAAGTCATCAGGGCTTGTGTGTGAAAGTAGTAGCAGAAAAAAAATGAGATAAGCTCAGTTGGTTAGAGTATGGTGCTAATAATGCCAAGGTCACAGGTTTGATCCAGTCACATAAGAGCTGGACTCAATGATCCTTGTGGGTCCCCTCCAACTCAGATACTTTGTGGCTCTATTGTGAAATGGAGGTACCTACGGGTATGTGAACACTGATAGCCTCTCAGGCCCTAAAGTGGATCAAGAAGGATGATTTTGGGTCTGTCTATCTACAAAATTAAGACATATAACTTCCACCAGAGTTGTACTTTTGCTCATTAAGTGCAATTTTGGATCACTCCCTCAGTATTGGCTTTCCTTAACCAGAGGAGGCTTTGAGCAAAAGCTACCTTCTACTAAAGCCTTTAAAAGGTTCAGTTCTCAATTCATCTCACAGTATTTCCTGACCTTAGTAGAGAAATGAACACACAAGCAAAATAATAAACATAGGGAGGTTTTGGTGTTTTGGTGGGGTTTTTTCTGTTTTGGTTTGGGGGTTTATGTTTTTGTTGTTGCTGTTGTTTGTTTGTTGTTTTTTTGCTTTGTTACTGTTACTGTTGTTTTTCTTTTCTTTGTTTGGGTTGTGTTTTTTTAAAGTCATAAAAATTTCAGTTGGCAAACATTCTGATGCACTTCTGTGTATGCTTAATTTCATTTTCGTTCTGGTTGGGAAAGGAACCACAGCAAACCCAGTGAAGATCTTTATAATGCTTTAATGTATGGGGCATAAGAGGGCCTTCCTACATCTATATTGTCAGAACTATTCAAGTCATAAATGGAATTGGGCTTTTTAAAGTCATGTGGTAACAAATGTTTATATTTAGGAAAAACTCCCTGCTTCTTCCCTGCCAAAACTGCTAGATATCAGAACAATATACAGTCTAAAGTAATTGTCCGCACTCTTACAAATTAAAATGTCATGTATGTGGCATAGAAAATCATTGCTGTGGGATTCCCTAATATGCTATTATATTACGTAAGTCACCACATAACAGAAACAGAGGACAAAAGTGTTGGTTCTTGTAAATTCAATAACAAACCTTTTTTTCCCTTCATTTGTATGAATCAGAAGTCCTGAAAGTTTCCAGTTCTTTCTTTTCTGTTCCAATGGCTTGATATATTTACAGTCTTTGTAAGAATCAGAAAGAAAAAAAAAAGTCAGTTGTCTGAGATTCTTGAGGTTAAGAGCTATTTAGATCCCAATTTACTTATGAGTAAATACAGGTGCTGTAAAGACATAACTTCTTAAAGATCTTGAGCTTTATGTAATAAGTTAACTGTTCCAGGTTCCTTAGAAGACATAAACACCATGTTTTCATGTGTTTTCTCATTACTTTACTTCAAGAGGAATAATGTTTCAGAATTTAGTTTACAAAATGCAGCTGGAGTTGGCATTACAGTTGGGAAAAGCTCAGCATCATAGCCCACAAAGGGAATTTCTTGGGTTCATCTCTGAGGTTGTGTTGCTGTATGGGTGTTTGTGTTTGCTTTCGTTTTGCTTGGATACTGTAAATATAAAATTAGTTTTGATTTTTCACAAGTGATATTCAAATCACCATAAGAACTGCAAAGTACATTCCATCAGTCACATGGCAACTTCTTTGAAAGTTTCTGCTTTTTCTGTCTGTAACATTATATTCTTGAGAAAAATTTTTCTTGGCTTTTTTTTTTTTTTATATTCTTGAGAAAAATTTTTCTTGGCTATTTTTTTTTTTGCCTCTCTCTTTTTTTTTTTTTCTTTTTATTTTTTCTTCTGTGGAAACAAAACAAAGCTCTTGGCAAGGCAGCCTGCACTTACAGCCCTCTTCCTTCTCCTTTGTGAGGCGTGATGTCACCACTTGGCACTGGGCAAGCCATTGTCTCGGCAAGACTCCCATAAATGGCCTTTCTGTGCTCCTGATTTACATGTTAAGAAATCGGATGGGAATTGCTTGCTGTGGTGACTCCCACTTTCCTTTCAGTTAAACATGATTTGGTAGTAAATATCCACAGGATACATTGTTATTCATGGTACATCCTGTCTACCACCTAAGCACTCTTTTTTGTTGTTTTCTGGAACTCACAATTTGAACGGAATTTGCAAAATAAAACTCTTTTTCCCTTCTCTCCTTTCTCCCCCCTCTGCTTCCAAACATTACAAATGTTGGCTCTGATGTTTGAATATTTCAATCCTAGAACAAAGACAACTTGTTTCTTTATTTCAGAAGTAAACTCATAATGGTGGCACACTTCCAGAGTGGTGTCCTATTCCTCACAGAGTCGTATTTACTATGCCTCTGATAAGTCATGGCAAAGCTATTCTATTTTGAAACTGCTCAGGATTGATTCATTTTATAATGAAACATTCCCTTCTGGATTGCAAAAATGTGTGGGGTTAAACTGGAAGATAAAGGAGATTTAGTGATTAAAGAGCTCCTCACAGCCGTCTCTTAGTCTTTGGCAAATAACTTTATCTGGTTTCCACCTGTAAAATGGGAAAAAACTTCTCTGTGCTTTTGCTTTGGGTGTTATTGGGTTTGGGGTTTGTTTGGTTTTGTGTTGGGTGTTTTTTAAGTGATTTGAAGCTTTTAGGAGCAGTGGATCCATGTATGTACAAGAACTACCCCAATGGATTCCTGATCTCAGATGAGCACTCCATAAGCCATTGCGATAATAAAACTAATAATAATCAAATCCCAAATCCCAAAGAACTTTGAGCTTAGTGGAAGTTCATATCTCATCTGAATAATTTTCCTTTCTCACAGAATAAGCACATAGGAAACAATGGCAAAATGTCCTCTGACTTCCAGAAAGTCAATACCACTCACCAGTGAGCCACATCATTCAGAATACTACTTAGGTCTGTATTCAGGATTTAGGTGGTTCTCAGTAGCAGGAAAAAGCTTGATGATGTGATATCTTCCATTTTTTTTAAGCTTTTAACATTATGTCTATGATGAACATTTGCCATCTGCATTTGTTAGAATGTGATAGGCAGGATCCCTGGTTGATACAAGTCAATGTTGTTCTGATTTACACTATATTAGGTTTGGCTCTCTGCCTTTTAAATAAAAAGGGAGCTCAGATATTGTTGTAAGTACTGCTGTGAGCTATTTTTACTTAGTCAACCAAGAAAAAATATCACTGTTCTAAATAGAGAGAGTTTTAACAAGTCCTGAGTAGGTACTCCAGGGCTGTGAAAAATCTGTTTCTTCTCAGTGAGCATCTGGAACCCCCAGTGGAGCTCTGGCCTGTTCCCATACGCTTTTCTTCCAGCAATAACACTGGAGAGTGGCAGTTTCCCATCAGCTCCGCAGAGCAGAACTGTAACCTCAGGAAGGAGTGAATAAACATCATTGCCAAGCAGCAGCTCCTGAGGAGAAGGGTGAAATTTCACGTCTTTAGTTCATGTGGAGAAAGGAATGTTGACCAAGTTCATCTGAATGATTGGAAAAATATCCTGGGCTTCACTAAAATTACTTTCTCCTTCTAAGGGCTCGACAGCCACTTTCTGTTTCATGACAGCAACATTTTCCAACAAAATCACCAAATAATGCCGAAGTAACCTTATGGAAAAAATTATTAAGCAACTGGCTTATAATTAGCTAAACAAAAGAGACACTTTTTAAGACACACTTTACATTGCAAGTACTGGATAAGACTGTAATTTGTGTTTTATCAGACAGCCTATGTGCCTAAACACAATGCCAATTTAATATTCAAAAGCCTATTTAGTGTTTTGAGAGCAAGATGTTGATATCCTTTACAATTATTAAAATTAAGCTAATGCAACTAAATGTTATTATTTAATTAATAACTTCACAAAGCAAGAGATATTAATGTGTGCAACAATGCCTTCTAGGAGATAATGCATTTTTCCAAGTGGGACCTCTGAAAGATACAAATGTACTCGTCTGAAACTTGGAGTAAAAAAAAATATTAAGACAACTAAGAGAAAAAAATAGGGAGACAGTAACCAGTGAAAGAAAGGGAAAGAGAGAACAGATATGGTAGAAGAGGTTATATATAGTATGGAAAATCAGTTACAAGGATTTGAAAACATCTGGAATACATTTCTGGAATGTCTCTGAAAAACAAAGCAAACCACAGGAGGAAAGTCAGACTAAGCGTTACTCAATTCTTTTCTTCCTTTCCTTTTTATAGAGGGGGAGATGCAAAAAATGTTTGATGTTAATGGAAAAATTCCTTCCAGTATATGTGTTCTGCCTTCATAGGCCTCAACTGAGTAAGCACAAACCTAATTTTAAACATTTCAACAGTTCCTTAAAAATCAATGGGATTATGCTTGTGTTAGAATTAGGGGTATAAAAGGACCTGAGTGAAAACCTCTTTCCTGTGTTTTTGATGAGGTTTGGAACAGGCCAGCTCCAAGTGCCTTGCCTTCAATGTCCTACACCTTGAAATCTGCAGATTTAAAAGTGTCTTTTTCTAGCTGAACAAAAGCTATAGAAAGACTAAAGTCCAGTGAAGCACAGTTTCGTCCTTGTTCAAACTCAGTATGCAAAAAGTTTTAAGGGTGGAGAGGTTAGCAAAAGAAAAAGTTTGCGAAGTACCACTTAAAATAACCATCAACTTTTTCTATGAATGAAAGAAGCGTCTAAAAGTAAAGATTTTCAGATCTGTAAACTTGATACAGATGACAGGTTATACTTAATTTTACAAGTATACTTTGTATTGTTCATAATTTAACTGCCATTGCTGAGATATGTATCCACCCTTAAGAAAATGTAGCAATTCTGATGTTAGCTAGAAGTCAAGGTTTTTATCTGAAACAATGACTCGAACCTCCTCTATCCCGTTCTTGTGAAAAACAAAACTAAAACAACAAAAAAAGAAGTGTTACTCAGGAAGAGGCTGTGAGTGCATCAGCAAAGTTGATGTCAAGAGAAAGGGATCAGGCCCAAGGAGGTCTTCCAAGCTGGAGAGTTTGCAAAATACTGTGAATTCTGGACCTGAAACAAGCTGATGTATTCCAAAGACAGTAAGTTTGTTCTGAAAAATAAATAAAAGTAGTGCAAAAGTAACACTCTAGGGAACTTTGTATCTTCTTACTTCCCACGCTCCATTATTCCCAACCCAGTGTCCCCTCATGGAATTGCTCAACTCTTATGATCCCTTAAAAACAAGGATGCTCTGTTATCAGCAGTAGGAAAGAGTTATCTTTGTGGTCATGCTTGCTAAGGCCATATTTTGATTTTAGCCAACTTGAAAACAGAGATCTCATGCATAAGCATTATTAACTGACCTTAGTGATGATTCTACACCATCATCAGTGTTTGAACCCAGGCCAGTCACAGCTTTTGTAAAGAGAGGAGGCATTCTTCAATGCATCTGAATTTTCTATTCTTCTTCCCTAAATGCCTTACAATTAGTATCCAAAAGAAAAAAAAGTTCTGCCTTTTAGACAATTACATAATACATCAGATTTTTTTTTTTTTNTTTTTTTGAAAATGACATTTTTAATCTTTAATACTATAAACCAGGACACTGCATCAGGTGGAATTAACCACCTTCCATCAAATATGTCTTATAATAAGGTTTTCAGTCCTTAAGAGAAGAACCCAGAACTTATACTTACATGGATTCCACATACATAGAAAATTTCTGTGGAAGTGATGAAGTCACTTCTGCACAAAATCTGAGAATTAGGGTGTTCTCCCAGGAAAAAAAAAATAATAAAAAAAAGGTAAAAAAAATAAGGGTTATGGATTAATTCCCTATTCATTCTCCAAACTTCCTGAATGTTGAAAAAACAGTGTCTTCTGAAGGGCTGAAAATGACAAACAGATTTATTTTGATATCAGCCAAAGTGCAGAAGACAAGTCAAATTTCTTTGGCCAGAAAGAGGCAAAAAGTTTAGCTACTTTGTGGCTAGAGTTCTCACAGGAAAATCTCAGTAATTCAAATGTTGTCAAGTACGTTAAGCTGAAACTGCATAAAATTTATAAGGAGATGTTCTGTGGTCAGCTGTAATCCAAATGAAGATGTTCCTTATAAGTTCTTTATTAGTATCCTTTTCAGAGTTGCCAAAAGATAAGCTATTGAACACTTTCTATTAAATCTTATTTTGACAATACATCATGAAATATTTCTAAAGAACAAAGCATAACCGCGCAATATTTTAATCAACTATTTTCCTGCCAAAATAATCTTTATGTATTCAATTCAGTAACAGAGCCTGGACATAACAATTAAATAACTGCAGTGTAGTTTTATTCAACTTGACAATTCCAATTATGGACCCTTTTACCCAGGATTTTTGATGATGTATGTTTAACAGGTAGGCAAAGTAGCGTACTCAGGGCAATCTTACTTGAAATGCAAATTTAATTTGCATTATTGATAGATAAAAAAAGTACAAAAGGTTTAATGGAGTTTAATGAGCACGTCTTGTGAGTGCAGCATATTCCCAATAGCTTGTGTCTATTATCTCAGCATTACAGTAATCCTAGGAGTCTGTTAGTAGAAATGGGTGAGCTTTTCCCATCTTCTGCCTCTCTGGCTTTTTCATCCAGTGCTTTTCTATTGCCTTTGGAAGAAATAGCAGGTTCTCAACTTTCCTTCCACTCACTGACTCCCACTGTGAATCCTGCTTCAAACTACAAAATACAATCACAATGGGCATGAAATTCCCTTTCTCATATCCATTTGCCAGGTGCAGTAATTGCACAGTGAGCATGAAATACCAGGGGAATCCTCCTGTTAAGTGAGTATTGAATGGACAACAAGCATAAATGGCAAAATTATAATTCTCTGATCCTAACACTCCTGTCCTTTCTGTGCAGTAACTAAATTTTTTTCTTCTTATTATTTGCTACAGAACGGGTGATTATATGTTCCAATAAAATGATGTATTGAAAAATGTAATCTTCATGTCAATTCATAATCAGTTAGGACAATCTTTAATTCTCATGATGTTTTTGTTAGTGGTAAGTGGTTGTGGTGTACAAAAGCAATTTACATTTATGGCTAGTTGATCAATAGGTCACTTCCATGGTAGCCTAGATTACTTACGATTTCTGCCATCGGTATTTGTGCGTGTTATGTGTTGATATTTCTGCTGCCCTCACTTATACTTTTCAAGAAAATAACGTGTTTAAAAAGTAGAAAATAATAAATACACTTATGTAGGATCTTTTACGAGGAAAATTTAGTTTATTAAATTAATGAAAATTGACATGTATATATACTATATTTTCAATCACCAAAAGATACAAGAATAGAATGGTACATCTCTGTGTGCTAACAAAATTTCTGTGGAAAGTGGTTTCTTTTCAGGGAATAACAACAATAGAATCTTTTATTTCTTTGGAAATTTCTTTTTTTTTTTTTTTAATAAGAATAGCAAGTGTTGGAAAACTAAGTTATTTTTTTATTAAGAAAGTAGTTATTTCGGAGGTGTCAATAGTATTTATAGAACTGTAATTATATCAGATTTTCATTCCCTTCTCTGAATTGTTCATTATGGTAAAATGTGTTAACAATACTGTCTCACTAAAGGGAAAATGCTGTGATAACATTGTCTGCTATGTCATCTGACTGAAAAATATGTGACAGAAGAATATAGCCGTGGTTTTAATAGTGCACAACCATTCAAAATCTAAAACTTTAGACAAAAATCTTTAATTTTCAGATGAAAATTATTATTCTTTATTTTTTCCTTTTTAATTAAATATGGGAGCATAGTTGAATATTTTCACTAGGGATAGGTGAAGGAAACATCTACTTGAAGACAAATGAAAATTCCTGACAACTCTTTCTTCAGTATTTGGCCACTGTTATTCATTCAGAAACTCAGTGAATTGAAGAGACAGACATGCTGCAAGTGTCATGTTAATCAGCAATAGTGCTGTAGAGCTAGTGGCAGTACATATTAGAATGGAAATGAATTACACAGTAGAAAAATGTCAATGAGAAAAGCTGAAGCCTACAGAACTGGCTTTTATTTATTTGTAGTATGAATTTTACTTGATCATTCACGTTCTACAATTAAACAAAATAAAGAAGACTTCAACTCGAGTTTAGTGGGAGCAATATCTCGTACTGGGGATAAAGCTGAGACAATATTGTCCTAGATAATATTATATAATGTTTTTGGAAAACATTGCATTAAAAATTAGCCAAGAAAGAGGCACTGACCTATTATAAATTTTGGGGTTTCTGTCCGTTAAATGACTTCTGCTTCAATAACTCGCATGTGAATTTGGCATCTTATTACTGGTGATAAGACCATTTATCCTGCTTTGGTTACTTTGACCCTTGAAAAGGAAACTCATATCAAATATGTTCAATTTCTATATTATTTCTCAACAGGCAGTATAGATTTGTTGGTTGTTAGTCACTGATTCACTCCCACAAAATGAAGGAAACTCAGTACAGAGCCAGAAATACTGTTGGCTTTTTTTCTTACACTTAATTTCTTACACTTCTATTTCTTTAATTTGCTCTTTCTGGAATGACAGAATTTAGTAGGACAATCTAAATTAAAATGTGCAATTCATTATTATCCAGACTTCTCTATAACTTTATTAATTTTGAATAAATTGCAATAAGCACAAAATAATTCCCTTAGAAATGAAGTAGCTGATACTTTACATTCATTACAGCTGTGAAGTCTTCAAGGTAGATGAGTAATAATTTTTCATTCTCAACAATAGTTGTACAGAGAATGCTTGGAGACTTGCAAAGGATGATTAACAGGCTGTGCATTCCAATCTGTTGGCATCATGCTACTAATCACTCCAAAAAAAGTTCACCATTCACTACGAACGAAGAAAGAAATGGAAAGACTTGGCATTTTGCTCAAAATATCTGCTTTCATAACCATTCATTTTCAAGTCAAGGCCAAGAGCTTTTAAAAAAAAAATGTGTAAGTCTACAGACTATATTTACTATAATTGTATATTGTGTCTGAACTCAAGCTTTTTCATTAAAAATACAAAATATTTCAAAACTAGGACACAACTACTAATACAGTCACAATAACTCATGGGGAGTATTTGGACTCACACATAAAGTTCTATTATTAAAATGTTTGGAAAGTATCACTGATTGTGAAAAATAAATAGCCTTATTTTCTTTTTTGTTTGTTTGCTTTGGTTTTGTGTTTAGTTTTGGTTTTGCTCTCTTTTTGTTACATTTTTTACTATTCAGTGTTTTGTTTTATGCATAACACTAGCATGAATAAAATTAATAGGATATGTTTTTCCTAAATTTTAAACCCCCTGCAAGACTTGTAGGAAACATATGTAGTAAAATTCAACAGTGGGCTTGTTAATCAGCTCATTTTTACAAAATTGCTTCTGTAGTGTGAACCCGAAAAGCTCAGAAATTAGTATTGTCATTGACTTTGAGTTACATTACTTCTCCCAGACTACAATTTAGAATAGAAGAAAAAAAAAGAGGCAGCTCTGCAAATATGAGTTGTATTTGAGAGGTTATGGAATAGCTGAAAGCTGTTAAGGCACATAGTGGGCAGCAGTTTCCTCTGGACAGACTGAAGCTGTAATTCATGCAAAGATTGTTGCTAACATCTTAAAGAGGATACAATATGAAAGGTTTATGTACAGCCCTACTCAGAGCTCATATAGTGGCTTTATACTCATAATGTATGTTACAAAAGTATTCAAATAAAACAACTCTTAGTTAACATGTCTGACTTTAAATTCAAAGATGATTTAGTCTAGAGAGGCACTTTGTTTAGTAGTATGTGTTGGAAATGTGCCAATTTACAGTTTTCTCAGAAGAATATTTTTGTGAAAATCAAAGAAAAGACAGAGATATAAACCTGGAAGATAGTTTCAAATGCAATTTAAAATTAATAATTGAAGGATTTGAGATGTTGCAGTGGCTTTCAGGAACCCTACTACATCCTACTTCAGGTACACCGAACAAGTTCAAGTTGTTACAGCTTCAAACAAATCTCAGACCTCTGAGCTTCTTGATTACAGCTCGAAAATATTTACATTGACTTTGTGAAAATAACAGAACTGTCCACAGAATTTCTGTGGGAAGATGCTTGACTTAGAATATTAAATTTCCTTAGAAACATCTAGGTATTGATTATGCATACAGCCCTTGGCAGGACTGGTTGTTTCTCAAAATATTGCATTAGACATTGATTACTGTGATCTATGAGTTAAATGAAAAATGGAGTCTGCAGGTTTTCTATCCATACACAGAGTCATTATCAGTATCATCTGGAAGTTGTAGCCCACTAACACATTCTATATGCATATTTTGTGACATACAGTTCTTATAAATAATGTAAGCATTCTACCCAGGAGGGAATGGTCTTTTTAAGAGTATTTACTACAGCTGGTTAACTACAGGAAATCCTCTTTTAAAAAATGCAAGAGATTCCAGTTTTAGTGCTGAATATTCAGAATTCTTAATACTGCCCTAAACAACTAGTTGCAATAGTGGTGCATGAAGCACTTACTTTCTTTAAGTGCTTTCTTTAAGGGTGTAGAAAACTTTCTACATCTGTAAAGGATAAGACCTAGAAGCAATGGATATATTCAAGACTTATGCCTAAGGATGTGGTTAAAAGCACTCTTTCAACTATTTAGAAAAGTGAATAAGCACATGAACTCTCACAAACTTTTTTCCACAGTAATTCAGAGGAAAATATAAATGACAGCTATTCCTAGAAAAATATTCTCAGGAAAAAAAGCTAATGGATAAACTTCTCAATGAGGCTAATGCCTTTAATTAAGAAAGATTCCTCTGTAATAAAGGAATGAGATCTTTTTTAATTGATGTGATTTTTTTTTCAATTGATGAAAGCATGTCTAGTTTTCTCACTACTATTGTAACCAGCAAAATATTATTTACAAAACTTTACAGGATATTTATACATACATATATTTATAAGATTATTTGGAACTTCCTGTTGAAAACTAAATATTAAAGGGAGATTTTTCTCCTGAATTTTGTCACTTGTGTGTCTTGCAGATTAATTAGGATCTGTTAAATATCTCTAGATTAATTTTTATATTTTCACTTCTTTTACCAAAACTCAGGATACTTACCTGTTCCTTCTCCCATTTACACTGTCTTTATATTTTATTTTATTTATTTCTATTAATTATGGTGAAATTTATATGTTACATAAAATTCGAGATAGCATTCAACATTACCGTCTGCATTTGCAAATCCGTACTAGGATCTTGTTGTAACCTCAGATGAGTAAAATCACCATCACAAATAAAACAGGGCAGATGTCAGTAGAGTTCTATGCATTGTATATTACAGGGATTGAATGAGTTAGTTTTATAGAATACATATTGGAATTAAGAAACCAAGAAAAAAAATCTGATTTGTCGAAGTGGTCTTTTATTTAGATCTTTACCAAAATTATTAATGAATTTAGAAGTGTGGTGAGGGGAAATCAGCGTTCAAGAGAAAATTTGATTTGCTGTTTATTTCTGTCCTTCTCTCTTCCTCGCCCGGTAAAAATCACAGGACTCAACATTTACTACTGATTCATTTCTAAGTACGATTCAAGGTGTGGTTGTTGTGTACTGAAAAGATCTTAAATTTATGGAATTTCTGCATGTGCAGTGTGTCAGCTTTACTGTGACTTTCAGCACCTTTGGCTGTTTTGTTTTTGTGGTAAGTGACTCTTTATTGGAAAATGTTGCCTTAAAATAAACTAAATTAACAACTACATCTTTTTAACCACCTCTTTATATACTTTATCAGAACACACAGAATTTGTGTCCATTTATACATAAAATTTCTTTTCTTGCTTTTGTACCTTTTCTACCAAACATGCTTCTTAAGTTTCCCAAGGCAGCTTCAGATCATAACCAGAACCATATCAACTGACTTAGCAACATTTTCAATAACAGTATTTGTTTTCTTAGGAACTTCCTTGTTAGTGCTTCAAAGTGCTTTATAAAACCTTAAATAGTACAGTCTACTGGGGTTAAAATTTCCTTTGTTTGTTTAGGTACTTCTCCCCTCTTCCTCCCCTCTCCCCAGAGATACAGGCTAACTAGCGAGCACAGGAGGAAGAGGCGACTGTGGTCGTGCCTCTCCCCCAGCCCTCATTAGGCACAGGGCATGTGTGTTCCCATGTCACAGGTCATAATCCCAGGAAATGCCTTATAACCCCCTACCCTCCATTAGGACCAATCCTGTACCAATTCTGTATCTATTCCTGTCTCAATGACGCTTATGAATAGATGATTGCAGCAAACATATTTCACTTCTAATTATCATTTATTACCTATAGCTGATATAGAAAAACAGAAAAGTTTCAGCCGAGAATAACGCTGTGAAGTGAAGAGTGAGATTGACCAAGTCAGTTTTCTGCTAAAGGTACATTATTACTGATGCCTTAAGGTCCATCTGGTCTTTTTTTGATTTTTCTAATTTTTGTAAGCTTTATAAGTAGTTATATAGCAGAAGTAAATTTAGAAGCAGCAGCATTTCATTCCCTTACCCTTAGCACAGAAACTCTCCAACCCTATTACCCCATTCTGTGCTCCCCATATGAATTCTACCCCCTGAATTCCAGTAGAAATGTTTAGTCTCTCTTTAAGATAGGCCTATTCTATTTAGAGAACACTTGTATCTTAACCTAAACCGCAGAACATGGTCAGAAACTAGGTGACCGTGTACCCCTTGTACTCTGAAGAAGATGAAGATTGATGAAGAGATGGTCTTAAAGACCTCAGCCCCAATTCCCAAGGGGTGTGATCAAGGGTGGTCCAGAGCAAAAGCCAGTGGGTGGACAAAACCTGAGATTGAACAGACAATATTATAAATTGTAACGTCTGAGACAGAGGGGTGTGCGCGTCTTGTAATCTTATGTCTGGGCACAAATTAAAATCCTTTCCTTATCTCACCTTCAAAACTAAATTACCTTGGAGGTTTTTCTCCCTGAATTTTCTTTTAGGCATCATTACTTTTTGGTCATTAAAAAAATATTCACCTGTTGCACAGGATAGCATTATGGGAAAATACATTTTTTTTCCCCTTGTAAAGAATAACTTTAAAAAAAGTAAAGTGGTTGTAAGGTTCCTATAATGTGATAATCAAAGATAGGTTGGTAGACTACTTTTCTTGCAGGGGCAGGATTTTTGCTATCTAGATGAAAAATGAACATCTGGAAAAAAATGGCCCTGTGATCCTGAGAGGTCTCCGGAAGTGCATGATCCAAAAATGTTCTCATTGCCCAAAGGCCATAGAGATCTGGATATCTGTAGGACAACAGTATTTGAACTCCTTCCTGTTTTCAGAGGGGATGGCAAAATGGGTTGGCACTTGAGGAGATTGCTCACAGGGTTCTCAGGAGGTTTACAAAAAAGTTAGAGATGGCAGCTACTTCAGGCAAGAGCTGGGCAAAGACACCTGAACAGGAGAAAGCACGGAGGTGGAGAGAGGAAATTAAACAGGGAAACAGAGAGAGCAACTGGGAGTTGATGGGTGTATAAATGCTTTGTGTCTAAGTTCAAATAACTAAGTTTGAGCAACTCTGCTTTTAGAGCATGCGGAGGGAATTAAGCATTTTGACATCCCTGAATAGACTGCTGGACAGGTTAGCCAGACTTCTCCCCATCAACTATGAGAGAGCCCAATGGACTTCTTCAGATTGAGATACCTAAAACTGTGTGAAAAAACTGAGAAATTAGATAAACCCAATGCTAGATTGCCAGATTTCCCCATATAGACCCATCTTTATGATTTAACTACATTGCATTTTTTTCCTAAGAACCTGCTTCCTCCAGTACAATGGCAAACAGCAGCTTAGGAATGAATTAGGATCATGCAGGAAATCAGTGTGTTGCAAACTGGCTTCTTGCCTATTACACAGAGAAGTCCAAAGTTGTGTAGTAAATGTAGAAAGAGAAATGTTGAGAAAGGATGGTTTAATCATTAAGACAATTGAATGCTGTGAGAATACACATCTTGGCATCAATGACTTTTCTGATGGAGACAAGCAATTCACTTAAATCAAATTTTTCAGCAGTAACCACTACTGTACATTGCTCATTTTCTGACTGCTCAGTTTGGGTCATATGGGGCCAGGTTTTCCAAAACTGAGCACTCACAGCTGCAAATGAAGTCAGTTGTGTTTGAAAAGTGTTGTAAAATGTGTTGTTTTTCCTGAGAGTGTGTGCTTTAAATAGGGGATCTAAAATAAGTTTATAAAGTTGACAACATTGAAGTTTATCTGAGCCTCAGCTCTCTGTTCATAGTATATGAATAATGGCTCCATTAAACTCTCAGGGGTAGTGTGAGGTGAAAATCACCTCTGGGGTAAATTATGTCACCTCCTCACATCAAAGATCACAGAAATAGCTATAATGACCTTATATTTCTTTCAGAGGCTAGCTAGTATGCTCTAAACAAGTTCTAGAACCACATTGCAGCAGAAGAATAGGAATAAATATTTAATAACAATCATTCACTGTGTTAGGCTTGGAAAAGAAAAAAATTTAGCTTGAATCTCTAACTGACACACACACATGGACAGGTCAGATAGAGATGATACTGACGACTCCTCTTCTGAGGCCTCTAAAAGTGTAATATTCTTTTCATTTTCTTTCAAAATTATATATTTGGGTTGTGGTACTTGTGGTACAAACCTTTCTGAGGTTTTGGAGGTGGGAGACCAGGGGCGATTTTAAGTTTTTTGCCTGGAATTTCAGTTCCATTAAGGATTGTGGTCATAAGATTTGGAGAACTCAGGTCCTAGACCCCTTTTCCACTCAGATTAACGGAAAAAGCATGGAAGGGATTTTGCCTTCTCTGCAACATGGCAACAATCAGAGATAGCCAAGGGAATGAAAAAATTCTGGAACTGGAAGTGGAAGAGCCATGTCAGCACCCAACCCAGGCTTCCTACCGGCTGTAGGAAACACACAGTAATCCGTGGGTTTTGTTTGGGACCGGGGAGGCCTCATCTGAAATCCAAGCATTGATTTGGACACCACCCTCCAGGTGAGGTGCAGAGACAAGCCAGAGCTGAACAGCAAGTTGGAGAAATACTGGGAAGAACCAGCATTGTGCAGCCTAAATGAAGGGAGGTTGAGTGAGTTAGTGTAGCAAATGAGCGTTTTAGGTCACTTAAAGGATCACTAACAAATGTATTGGCAAAAGCAGGTTTAATAAAAAAGTGAAAGCATGACATAGTGAGTTGGCAAGCTTGTCTCTACTACTTACTGGATGGTTAAAGCACAGAGAGAAAAGGCAAACGAAATCTGAAATAAATCAGTCTAAAACCAAAATCCACACAAAAATTATCTATGGTAGGATGAGGAGAAGGGAAGGATAAGGATAGAAAAAGGTAAGGATAAAATGGAATAAGAGAGTCTCTCCCCTTGAGTCACAGAGTTCAGAGTAGACTGATCACGTTGAGGCCTAAAGGTTTAATAGCACTTAATAGCACTTAATAGACAGCTTAAGGTAAACAATTTAACAAAAGGTTCTACAGAATTGACTATAACACAACTGTAACCCACTTACAGGCCCAACTTATTTACAAATGTAAAGTAATTAAGAATCTGGGAACATTTGCTGTAGCATATCTAGACTCACAAGCACACAGAACTAAAGAAATATGTACAAGGTATATGCTTGTGAAAAATTCCCCTCAAGATCAGTGAAGTACTCACGTTGGATGCCTTTGCATCTTCTCAGTGGGTGAAAGGTTTATCCTCGAGGATTGGAGGTATCAGCCCAGGCTCTGTCATCATTTGGTGGTGGTCATACAAGTATAACAAACTTGAGAGTTTTCTAGTTCTGAGAGGCATCCCACTCAGAGGGACATGTTGGTTGCAACCCATTGTGGTCCAGGAGAGCTCAAAGGGTCTCACTTAGGACTTCTGTTTATAGGGCCGCAAGAGAGTTGGCTTTAGTCATATTAATTTTTCATCCTGACTGCAATTCAGGTAGGTAACTTTCTTTGAACATTTGATAACAAAAATGTTATTCCACTTGAGTTATCATTCAGGCAAGAAAGATAAGTTTCCCAGGCTGTTCATTAAAAAAAAAAAAAGAAGCTCAATAGACAGCACTGGTTCCTGAGAGCAGTGTTTCTGATAAGCTCGAGAGAAGCTGAGCCCAGGTGCTGTTCATAAAGGCCCAGGTCTAATGAGCATTTCTGAGATCACAGTGTGGCCTGAGGGGGGAGGTGGGGAAGGTACCACCACAGTTGGGGTTTAGGGTCTGAGTACTGAATACATAACATTCTGCTACAGAAGAGTGGAAGAATTTATTCTCACTTTGCAAGGCAAACCCAGTAAGAAATACATGAAATTAAATTTCAGAAGGACCTGTTTTAGATATCAGGAATAGTGTCTAATGTAAGCAAAGCACTAGCAGTGCCCATGGCACTTTGGGAACTCCTATTACACTAAATTCTTAAGGAAAAGTTATAAAAGTTTCTCATGATGGCCAGAGGGATGGATGAGGTGAGCTGTCCAGGACCTGCCAGACTTATCATTCCATATTTCTGTGTTTCAGCTGTAAATCTTCTCAAGTAAAGTAAATTAACTTATGTTAAAAGCTGCACTGTTATGATGATAATGTTTCAAGAATCCCTGATACTTTGTAACAGAACTGCAGAGATATGAGCAATTGGATCCTGTAGTTACCTTCAGTAGTTTAGGAGCTATCACACAGAATTAAAGCTGTTGCAAGTTAGTTCCAGAAACACTTCTGAAAAATATCCCTGTATAGTGGCTGTTAACACAAACTGCTTGTAAGAAGAAATTATATATATTTACATGAAGATGTTGATGCTATTAGGGGCAAGAGAGAACAGGGAGTTGAACCAACCAAAGTGAGATTTGTTTACCCTAATGCCCCCCTATGCACTATTCTTTTGGAAACACCTCATGTTTCCTACACCTTTTCACCCTATCAAGATTTCACAGAATCGCAGAATGGGTCAGGTTAGAAGGGACCACAGTGGGTCAAGTGATACAAACTCCCAGCTCAAACAGGCTTATCCTAGAGCACAGTGCACAGGATTGGGTCCAAATGGTTCTTGAATATCTCCAGTGAGGGAATCCACAACCTCTATGGGCAATCTGTTCCAGTGCTCGGTCACTTGCACAGTAAAGTTTTTCCTTATATTCAGGTGGAACTTCCTGTGCATCAGTTTCTGCCCATTGCCTCTTATTTCACTTAGCAAGCCCTGAAAATGTTCTTTCATGAGACACTCTATTTCTGTCACTGCCTATTTTGTTTATTGTGTCTCTACCTAATTCAAATGGAACTGAGATAAACCAAAATACAACACTACTATATTCAGGATTACATGAGCTCTCCATGAGCAATTGTGGTGAATAGACAGTTAAATAAGTAAATAAACCTCAGTCAGAAGGTGAAAGAAAACATTTACCGCTTGTCCTTGGGGAACTGGTTCTAAAAACATGAAAGGAAAAGCTTTTATAGGTATTTGAAAGTAATCTGCTCCAAAGATAAGACTAATGTTTTTATTTACTTATTTAAACAAGGTATTTCAGCAACATACAATGTAAGAAAACTTTGAAAATGGTGCAAGTATTTTAAATTATGAAATCAAAATACGGTGTCTACCTTCAAACCCCTCCACCCTCAAACAGTTTGCTTTATTTGTAGCTAATCACAAACTAATGAGGAATGTCCTGAGACACTGAAATCTACTTTACTATTAACATTACATAGGGAGTAGCAGTACCATTTGAGTGTTTATGAATGTGACCACCAGAGCTAAAATCAGTCTTCACTAAAAAAAAAAAAATTAAAATTAAAAAAATTACAGCTGATGCTATTAGGGCCAAGAGAGAACAGTGAGTTGAACCAACCAAAGTGAGATTTGTTTACCCTGATGCCAGCATCTGGGATTTCTTACAGCCTCCTTTGCAGTCAGCGCAGCATTTGGAGACCATCAGGTCTTGCCCAGTGAGAGAGACCGAGCTGTGGGTGACCACCAGCTCCTGACTGAGGCTGGGGAAGCTGTGCCTCCTGTCTTGTCTGATGTCCAGATAATGGCCTGGCTGTGCAGCTGTGTGCTGGCTGGGAAGGAACAACGAAGAGCTGGACGTTGTTGCTTATAGGTTAAAAAAAAATATATATAATGGGTGTTTGGCTCACAGCTAATATTTAGAGCTTCCCAGCTCTCCTAAAATGATAAGAAAGTTGAAAGATGTTAGTGTTGGCTTTGAAAGAATACAATTAACTCCGTGCTTTCCTTCAGTTGTTCCTTTTTGAAGTCCTTTGCAGAAAATGCTAAGCAATTTCCTTTCCCTTTTAACATCAATAACCCTACTTAGTAGAGGACTTTGTTTAAATAGTTTTCTGCTGTCTGCAAAAAAAGTCAAAGGAAAATAAAGTTAATTAACTGAATGAAAGTGTGGCTGAGAAAAAAGTGGGGATTAGTCAGTGTTGGTTCTTTGAAATGTTGATTGCATTTAGATACTTGAGCAAGACCTCTCTGACCTAAAAAGCTGACACTGTGACTGACTTACTGCCAAGACCACTGGTTACACGGTAAGCCTCAGGCCAAGCTTGAATGACACAGTAGGCTCAAAATAAACTGTAACCTTCTCCTGTGTAACACACTCATTTCAATTTAGGTCATGTGAAAAGCAGGGCTTGCGAGATCCTTTCAGCTTTTACTGTAAAGCATGAGGGGTGGAGAAGGACAATCAAATCTCCCTCTCCCTAAAAATTGCACGTGTGACTCAAACTACAGGTTATCTGGATCTGGCTGTTATGAGTACCTCTTGGGAAGTACAAAAGTAACACTGACTGCAAAAATAGCTTTATTAAATGATGTGGTCTTTCCATTGCTTTCTGGAAAGGAGCAGATTTTTACAAAACAAGTTAATTTTCCTTGCACAAGCAGATCAAATGTGATTTGTTCTGCCTTAACTGTTTAGAAGGAAATATATACACAGTAATTCAATTTAGGAGAAACACTGGATTCCATATTTTCCCCTAAGGTACAGAAGCATACTTCAAAGGTGACACATCAGTGTTGTCCATGTGTTCATGTGGCTCAGGTAGTGAGATTTTTGGATATTTCTGATTTTCAAAGAATGAAAAGGTCTCACCTGCATTACAGAAGCCAAAATGGCTTCACATGTTATTCCACAACTGTAAGTGGTCTTTCTCTGGGTATGGTAAAGTTTTCCTTCCCATAACTGTTGAAAAGTGTATGATTAATTACTGAGAGGGTTTTCTCAAACACTAGCAGAAAAGTATCCAAAAGAAGGATCAGAAATTCAGGTCCTCCTGGTATTACTGGAGACAGGAGCACTGCCATGCAGCAGGCTTTGTTGCTGTCCCTCTTCCCTAGATGTGAACTGCTCTGTAAGGCCATTACAACATTGAAAGCATCTTATTACCCAGAGGTTGCCACTCTAATGTTTGTTGGTTAAAAAAAAAAAGAAGAAGAAAAACTCAACAATTTGGGTTAGATAATGTAGCAGGTTTGAGTTGCTTGGTGGAATAGTTAGTAATGGTATGCACTCCTCTGTTGCAACTGCAACATAGCCAAGACAATGTGATAATACGCAATGGAGTGATTTTAAAGAAAATTAGTCTTGAAAGTAAGAATTATATTTTAATTTCTTAAACTACGTGTTTAAGAAATATTTAGTCAATAATTAACTCAGTGAGAAAAATTAAGTTTTGTAGTTTTCATTAAAGTGATGTTTCTGGACAGGATGCTGTATGCATTTGTCAGGCCAAAGTATAAAACCTCTCTGATTTCAACAGAAAAGAATGCTAATTGTGCATCTTCATTTTTGTTCAAGCAAGACAGTGTCTTTTTGTGATGTTAGTGTGGCTAATTGGAAATGAACCTAGAAAGGCTAAAAAGTAATAATTGGACTTTCAAATTATAATGTGACCTGAGACTATGAGAGTGCAGTATTAATGTGTATAGAGACTTCAGTTTCTTATCTCTTCATTTTTTAAAAAATTTTCTTTTACTTTTCTGTTTGTGCTTATCTGCGTGTAGCTGAGAAATAAGAGGGTCTTTAATCACTGAGGACTGTATAATCCTTACCCAGTCACACAATCCATTGATGGTAAGTGAAGAAATGCACCACAGGTCCAGCTTCGGATGCCTGGTGCATCCTCACCAGTATAATACCATTTCATATGGCAACAGTGAAGCTATGACTGTGCAGCTCTTCTGGAAAAGATCAACGTGAGTGGGTGTGGGCTATGCAGCAAAGCAAAATCAGAACCAGAGCTACCTCAGAAATGAAACTAGAAACAGAAAATCTGAGATACAGCTTTTCAAAACTCTAACTTCCTCCTTCTGCAAAAGGGAAGTGCTGGAGGAATCAATATTAGAATAAAAAAGGCAAATAATGCAGAAATGGATGTTATGCTGTCTTGGCTCCTGTTTTACTGTGTACTGATTGGCAAAACTCCTTGATAGAATTAACTTCAGCAGGAAAATCCAATGTAGGATTGATTTATAACTGTTGTATGAAGGGGCATCTGCCAGTTGTTGCCTCTGTGCTAATGTTCATAATGTAATGTGACTTATTTTGGAGAGGGGAAAACTTGTGTGCCTACTGAATACAGACAATTCAGACCAGCCCAACTCTCCAACTGTCTCAGAGACTGGATTGATTATAAAATTCATCTTGGTTTTAAACTGGAATCTCTCGAGATCAGGTTTGTCATATTTGGATGTACTAAACTGCTTTGTAAAAAAAAAAAATTTTTTTCTCAAATTTCAGATCTAAATTGTCATTGGGGTGGGGATAGAGAAGTGGGGGCAGTTGTTTTTCAGAATTATTTTTTTAAGACCAGATGAAAATAGCATAAATTTCAGGCATAAGAGGTGAAATTTCCTGAAATCCCAAATTATGTAAAGTTAAGCACTTAAAATCTCACAGAGCTTTTAACTTCTGAAAGACTGTTGGATTTTTGCACAATGAAAAGTATTAGCTTAGGACAGAAGGTGTATGCCATGTTATATCCACCCAATATAAAGCAACAAAATATTATTTTGTTGTTTAAAACTCTGACAAAGCTTAACCAGGTCACTTCTGTTATTATCACTGCTTCTACATGAATGTTGTCCCATGAATTTGGAAAGATATGTTTAACATATATGATTAAAATTAAACTAAAAATAATGCTATCCTCATCACAACATTCCCTAACCATGTAGTCAAGTCTGATTCAGATGAGAAAACCACATAATGAATCATCAGACTTGTTCCCTACACTGCCTAGGCAGGCCATGCTGCCTTTAATTTCAATTTTTACTACAAAATATTTCTTCCACATATGAGACAGACTGGAATAATAACTTGGTGTTGGGATTCGCTTTATTAAATCTGAGCTGGTCAACGTGGATTTCTTTAAAGCCAACAGAGACCTACAAAATATAGTCAATAAGAATTAAGGCTAAATTGATCTCACCATAAGGTAGGTAGTTACGCTAGGTCAGATGGATTGCTCCCTAAAAGAGAAATGCATATTCCTCTGTATTGTTTACAAGAGTCACCAGAGGAGCAGCTGAGCTGTAGATGCTGCATTTCATGCCTCTGCAGCATCTGGGGTGAACAACCTTCACAGTGTCAGATTTGCAGTACATCTGTCACATCTCCCTTTTCTCTCAGGCTTTAGAAAGATTCTGTTAGAACTGAATACCTCTGAAATCAAAAGTAATTTCTGGAATTTCACATCCAGGGGTTGGACATTTTTGTAGAATTCTGCCAGAGCTGAAATTTCCTTGTTCATTTTATCAAACATTTCAGCAACATTACTTGTTGCTTTATTAAATTTTGTAATTTAGTCAAATGTGATAATTTATATATTCTACTTTGAATAATCTCCAAATCATAAGACCTGAGTACCCTTCTTTGGAGAATACTTTGTTCTTATCCTTATTTTACTTGAGCATGTATGCATATTTGTATATACATAAATATATAACAATAATTATACAGAAATAGAGAATAATAAACCAGACAAAAATATGGACTAATTAGACATATAAAGTCTGAATTTTGTATGTATGTATATATATAGTTATACAAATGTTATCAGTTCTGTTTTTATTTAAAAGAACAATGTCACAGGATAAAAAAGAAATAACTAGATCAGGTAAGATGTCAGAGAATAAAATATAAGGAAATCTATTCAATTTTGGCTGAATTTATAGAAAAACTTTAAAAAAATAAAAGAAGGTAAACTTTGGAGTTACAGTCTCTTCATCAGTCTATGGGAAAGCAGAACAAAGAGATCAGAAAATGTATGCTTAAAGGGTGATGATTCAGAGCTCATAAGGGAATATGTTATTGTAGTATGAGTATAAGGTCTATGGGAAATATTTTCCTTGGGAGAACAGGAAATGCCTGAAAAAACTAAGCCACAGGGTGCATTAAAGAGAAATATTTCCCTGGGTCGCCATTCCTTTTACAGAAGGAAAGAGGAATCTATTAAGTCAGGAATGGACAGTAAGATCAAGGGAAATTAATGAACTGGAAGAGAGCCTTTTAGAGCTCTAGTAATGCTCAGACCTGTGCGCTGCTCTGAAATAGGATTCTGTTTTCCTGAAAACCAGTGATAACTTCATGCAGCTGCTCATTAGATAGTGCAGATAGCAGAGGAGAAATTGAAACCCTGGATGTGCTAGATTAGCATTTTCCCTCTATTTCCTCCATTTATTTTCCAGATGACATACTCTTTCCCTATTATGTTTTATTTATTTATTCCCCTTCCAACTCTATTAACCTCAGTGGAACAACACCAGAAATTACTATGGCCCATTGACTACAGAATCTTATTTGATATTGACTGTTTTCTTTAGGATGATTTGATTGACACAAATTATTGTAGCAGATGTGTATTGTAATTTGTAATGGAACATTTTATCTATTTGAATCCAGATAGTCTTTCTTCCACAGTCTCCATTTGTAATGCTCCTCATTGGGATCCTTGAATCTTTATTGTATCAAATAGCAGGTATCTGTAGGGGCAGCTATGAGCCGTGGAGGATTAATGCACAGTCCTTCCACACTTAAATATTTTGATGTTTTCATTTTGTCCTAGGTCATCACTGGGAATGAAATTGGTCACCTAACTCTAGTACATGTTTACAAAACTCAAGGAAGTTACATGGAATTTGATACAGTTATCAGTCTCACTTCAAAAGGGTACCAGAATTGAAATGATAGAAATCTTGTGGACCAGCATTGAGGTACTTTGCAGGATTAAAACAGATGTCTAACACTGAGCTCCACTACTTTTTTTTTTATTATTATTCTTTCTTTCTCAAGCTCTTAATTTCTTCATCATAAATATCAAATATGTATTACAAGTGTAGAGAATGTGGCAAAGGGAAAGGGATGTGGAAGAGATAATGCTTAATATTTGGTTGTTTCGAGCAGGAATCACAACACAAATCATTGCTTTAAAAAGTCACAGATATTGTATTAGCTTTTAGTTGAAGAGCAAGAAAAACCCCATTCCTTAGTTTGATGCTTTGTGAACTGAAGTATGAGACCTTCTTCTCAGGTGTTGAATCAGGGCACTGCATGCTCATGACATGGGGGTACACAGAATAGAAATCAGACTGTCTCAGGTAAATATGGCCTTCAGTTTGGCCACAGACAGCTTGTCTCTACATCCAAGTAAACAGCATTTCAGGAAAAGAGAACAGTATCCAGCTTGAATGCAAACAGATGTCAGGAGAGAGAGAGGCAGTGCATTGGGGCAGCTGCTGCGCCCTGCCCTGGCACAGACCCTGTACTTCCCCCCCCCAAGGAGGTGCTGCTGGCCTGAGGCAAGGGGGGAAGATAAGCCCTAACTGCAGCTGAGAAATCTGAAAAAACAGTAAAACACCATGCTGATTGTAACCTGCTGCTTAGAAAAACTCCTTATCTTAAACCCCACACTGCCCATCCTGCTGCCAAGGCAGCTGGGGAGCCCGTTCCCACAAACTGCTGCATGGGGCAGGCAAGCTCTCCAGGGCTGATGAGACAAATCCTGGATCCCAGTGTGCTACACAGGTGTGGAAGAATTACTATGCACTATAAGTGATGAACAGCTTCTGACACATGACCAAGATGGAAATTGGAACAAAATGTTGTTTTGGTTTGATCTGAACTATAGCACTTTAATTCACCTGGCTTTCTCACGAAAATGAGAAAAGGAGGGGGAAAAAAGAAAAAAAAACAAATCTGAATTGATTTTTCTTTGATGAAAACCAAATTGTTTTTTATTTTAGTGAGGGTTTTTTTCTCCATTACTCCTGTTTTCCTTTTTGTTTGATTCACTTCAGTTAAACTTCCTGTTAAAGTATGTAAACCAGAGAGAAAATGCTTTGTATCAATAAAAATGGTCTGATTTCCTCCAGTGTTTTTTTTTCCTTTTTAGCCCAGTCTGCTAATTAAAAAGCACTTAAAATCACAGATACTTTCTCCTACACACACACATACACAAAAAAGCAATTTCAGTGTCTTAGCAGCTTGAAGCATTATGTTTTGTTCTACACAAGAGAATCAAATATAGCTCTCCTCAAGCAACCCCATGTGTACTTGAAATACACGGCCTTTTGCAGGGATAACACCTTTTGATAGCATTGCTCAAATATCACTGGTCTTCCTCTCCTTTCCCATATCAGCCTCAGAGGACACATAAATATGCATTATGAAATTTATGGTATTTCACAATGTGTTAAGGTAGTTATACTGCTTCACTCTACTAAAAATCTTTCTTATACAAAGAGTCCAACAGAGTATTCTCATTTAAGTTTTCTAAGTAGGGTTTAAGTGACTAGAGGTTCTTTGTTAGTTTTCTTCATGGTCCACCAGCAGTTAATCAGTGTTATATTGCACAGTCCACTTACCATGTGCATAGAAATAGAAAGTGTTTGTGTTATTAAATGTTTATGTCATTAGCAGCTTATTTTGATGCTTGTTGCAGTTATTACCAAATTAAAATAAAAAAAAATAACAGCACATCACTAATAAGCAATTAGGAAGAAAGAGTTTCATGGATCTGAGACACCTAACACAAATGAGGAAGACTACTTACTTTTGATATGTTAATGTAATAAAGAATATATGGTGTTGAGTGACAGGCAACAACAAGTCTGCTTTAGGTAGATGTAAGAGTGACTGTTTTCCCAGATGCTAACGTTAAGGAAACCTGGAATTTGAGAAGCAGAAGGCATCCATGCCTATGTAAACTATGGACAAAACACTTTTCTGAGTTGTTTTCAGTGTGCATATTTTTCTCTTGATCAAGTAAAAACTAATAAAAGTAAAAATAGGAGTTAACATTACACCTCTGAGTCATACTACTTAAAAGTCAAACTCACTCTTATCTCTCTCCTAGTATGAATTTCCAAGTGGCAGAGACAAATTTTGGTGGCTGGAAAAGGAAGGTAGACAAAACCAAACAAGAAAAACACACAAAGTTTTCACTGTGATGAAAAATGTGTTCAAATCACCCCTCCACAGAAGAATGAAATGCTTTAGCATGTTCTTTGCTTACGAAAGCATTACCTCTCTTAAATATAGACAATATCTAGTAGTAGGGTATGCCTGGAGCATGTGGTGATGCAGAGAATGAAACACCTTTGCTCAGGTGCTGCCTTTTCCCTGGGTACCTGGACACCTTGGGATGGCTTCTCCATCACCCACACCTCTACCCTTGCAGAAGACCCTTCCTGGAGTGGTGTGAGCATTCCCAACTGAAACGCTGCTGTCTGTGCTATACAAATAGCATACTCACCTCACAGATGAAATGATTATAAGATCTCCTCTCATCATGAAAATCCAGTAATCTTCGCAGCACTAAGGCATTGCTTCTTTGGGAGAAAGCTCTAGCCTGTTAACCTGCTCCCCTCGGTCCTGTGACACAGAGGTAGGACATGCTTTCTTTGCCATCTTTCATAAGATTTGAAGCTTTTGTGCCTGGTAGAAAGCCAAAGCTGAAATCCCGGGTTAATCCTGTTATCTGGTACACAGCCTAATGCTTGTTTTGGAGAATTCACCTCCATGCTTTCCCCGTATGTGAACAATTTCAAAGGTTTTAAACTGAAAGGATAATAACAACTCTTGTGTCTCTCCTTCCTCTTCCAAATTGCACTTGCTTTTAGTGTTCCCTGTCTGTGCTGGGCAACAACACTGACTTTCCAATCTCTGCTAAAATAAATTTATGGAATAAGATATATAGGTGTGCATGCAGAGCATCAAAATAACAGGTAAGGAAAGAAATCCAAATAAAATGATAATGAACTACCACCAATTTTGATCTATAAATCTTAAAGTAATTTTACTCCAGCACTCCAATAAAAATTCTGAGATAGACTAGTTGCTTCACTGGTTTCCAGTGATGTTTTTTCTGTGAACCAGAATTCACTGTTCTTCTTCCTACATATACCTCCCATGGAATTTCAGTAGAGTATAAGTGCAGGTGGAGCAGCATGTTTGTAACCAAAGGGTTAACTAGTCAGAACTTCTGTTAGAGCTCTGTTGTTACTGGATGTAAGTCAATTGTATAATTTGGTGGAGAGCAGATCTCTAACTATTTTTAAGCACCTAAGTGCCACAAATAGGAACTTGGGTCCATTATATAGTCAGTGGAGAAATACAGACTCCTAAATTAGAGGTTCTGGCTTAAATCAGAAGAACCCTACCTCTCTAGAGTCAGGCAACACTAATATTTCCCTGGTTTCCTTCTTCTCCTGCTGAATGGTATAAATTTGTCTTGGGTTGAATAATAAAGAGGATAGCCTTCATTACCACTGAAAACATGTGAAGGATCAAAATCCACTTTCCTCTTTTTTTCTTCAAAACAAGCAATACACTACTAACCAGCACAGCCAATCCAAAGGCACTCTCAGTAAAAGATTCAGAATTATCTACTCTTTTTCTCTTCCTGAGTACAGTGAGCAAGTAATCATAGTTACAAAGTGCCTAGATTCTTAGAGCAGAATAAACCGTGGAGACATACAAAACTGAAATAAATCTCTTGCTGTTGTGCCTTCTACTGTAGCAACTGAAAATCTAACTGAGGTCTGCTACACAAAGCAGCACATGTCAACATGGTGGAGGACAGCTGGAAGAAGAAATGCAGATTGTGAATTGTAATAACAATGGACATGTGTATGAGAGATTTCTGAACTCGGGAACATGTCCTCGAAACTTGGCACATGTTGCTGTTTGCTCCTGGGCTGGCATCCAGCAGAGAGTGAGAGGAAGCGAAACTGCTGCCATTAGTTACACAGTGTGCACACCTTCAGATTCACCAGAAACCCAGGTATACCAGTGAAACATTTATAAATCACACTAGTGCAGCTGCCAGACAAAAGACTATGATCACACTGTGTTTGGTGGGATATGCAGGCTCTTTAAAAAATAGATGGGGAAGGCCAGATTCAAACTGATGACAGAGACAAAAAAGAACTAAAGATCACCAAATCTGCTCAAAAATAAGGTTTACTATCCGTGACATTTTTAATAGTATTTAGATAATTATTAATGTAAGTCTATATTATTTGACATTCAGGGTAGAAGTTGAGCATCTTTTCTATGTTAGACATGCAACATGTAGTACAGCAGGATAGGTATCCCTGTTCAGATCTGCCCCTCAGTACTCCTGAGTAAAGAGGGAGCCCATATATTTAGTTCAGATATACAAGGCTAAAGTCATATAAACAGAACTCCCAAACTGAAGTAATATCTAAGTGAAAAACATAGAAAAGCACCATTGTGTAAAAATCATAAACAAAAAAAATAATGGCACGGAAAGTCACTTTTTTGTTTCTGTAATTCTTCTTAGAGCCTGAGTATCCCCAGGCTGGATTACATTCTCCTTTTCTTAAGCAAATTTTTTCGAAATTATAAAAATCTAATATACTTAAAATCTGGCTCAGTAGACTATGGGAATAAATTTATTTCAGCCACTGTTATTAGACATCTACAGTTAGACCTTTCATGAGTCAGGTGAATCCCACTCAAAGCATCTGTCTGTCTGAGGCAGAGATTTCAGTCATGTTTTCAAACAAATGCACCCATATTTAAAAATAGATTTTCTGATTAAATAATCTGAACAAGAAGTTTCCTGAGGCTTTTACCAGTGACTCCAGGATGAATCTTAACCTTTGAGTACTCAAAACTGAACTCTTTCTGTAATTGCTGTAATCTTACAAAAAACATATCAATTTTCATAGGATCATTTTCCTTCTGGTAGCATGAGGAATTTTCTGATGAATAATGTAATTCACAAAGTATTTTTTGCACTAAGTTAAAAACCTTTTTCATCTCTATCCCATAATAAAAATAAATCAATAGATAATAAAATAACTTTAACATATTATCACATATACTATCCATTGAAATCTAAAAAAAAAAATTGAGCCGCTCTGTTTCTCATATGCTTGTGCCTCTCTGGGTAAATCTAGAAATACTAATATTTAAAGAGTAGTATGGAAATGAGTACAAATGATGCCTTGGGTACAGGCAAAGTTTGGCTGCAGAAACGAAAATGAAAAGAGAGTATTAGTATCCTGATCAGGAAGATACTTAAACACATTTTCAATTTTGAATTCTCAAAGGAATTAAAGATATGCCTAATATTAAGCACATGCTTTAACCTCCTTTCTAACTGTTAGTGGTTTCTTGAGCTGAACATGAGCCCAAGTCTGGAAGCAAGAAGATGTTGAATGTCAAAACAGAAAAAATAATAAAAAAAAGTACAAGTATTTTATTCTGTTTCCCTTGGAGCACATAGTTTTCTGGTGTCCTATCACACTTTTAAAGAAGGAACACTAGTAGAAAAGAAGCCATTCTAAACCAGAACATGAAAATCCCTACTGATGATATAAATGTTGAAGGATCTGTCCAAATAAATCAGGAAGACAGGGGAGCACACAGCCCTAATCAGCATGAAGTAATTGTGCAAACCTATCTTAGCAGACAGGAACAACAACCTGGAGAATTGAGTTGTTCTGGTGGGAAAAAATAAAATAAAATAAAATGTCCAAGATGCAGCAAAGCCTTTGTCATTAGTAAACACTAGGATGGGGTCCAACTGGCTGACTTCTTTGTTAATCTCTGCCTCATTCTCTGTGACATTAATTATCTGCATTTGACTGGCAGTCATCTATTCCCAGTTTGGACAGTTTCCCCATTAGCGTACCAGGCACACAGCTTGTACAGTAGTTATCAGGAAAAACTGTGACTACATTGGACTGGACTGGAACAGAATCCTGGTTATATGAGTCAAATATCACAGGAATTTGTGTGTGTGTGTGTGTGTGTGTTTACCCAGGCATCTCAAACTCTGAGAAACACATGGTAGGGAAAAAAAATACTGAAAAATTTCAATCCCTTCATTTTATAAGTCCTTGTTTTTTCACCTGTGAGCAATCCATTAACCAGACATTAGCAAAAGGATTCTTTTCCTCTCTTGCCCAGAGTACAGTGTGTCCCAAACTTATTAATTACAAAAGCCCCAGCCCACAACTGTAAAGTACAATCACTGACCTCCAACTTTCTGCTGTCTCACAGGTATTGGTATATCTGTACATATACAAACATGTACACCCAAATACAAGTATATACATACAATGGTTGCAATTTTCATCTATTTTCCTTCAGAAAAAAAAAAAAGCAGCAAACCCACAAAGTAGTCATGCATACAAATTTATTCAAACGAGTGAAAATTAAATCTTGGCATAGCTATTAAGTGATGGTGTTCATATTTGAGAAAGAAAAAAAGAAATAACTGTTCCTTTGAAATCCATAGTGAGGCCATGCACGCATGGACAGAGAGATGAAGCTTGAGGCACAAACCTGGAGCAAATCATACCATGACAGCAGCATACAGAGGACCAGGCTGTGCATTTGAAAATGTGAAAAAGAAACGTGCTGTGTCTGGAAAGGTAAATGAAAGTACAACAAATGTAGGTCTGATTCATTTTGTGTAAGTTTGTAGGTAAAAGAGCTAATTTGTTTCTAGGAACTGTCTCATGTATTCACAGTTTGACATCAACGTTTTAATGCTGTGGTGTACAGCTCACTGTATACTGATGTTTTGCTAATCCAAACTTCTAGATCCTCTTCTGTACATATTGCATTTTTGCCTTTCATGGGATAAAATAGAAAGCGAGTGTTTTAATCTTACTGTTAATAATGGGCTGTTGTTTGTTCTGGAGATTATGTGTAGACCCAGCAACTGAAATTGTTCTTCTTTCTCCTTAACTGCTCACAGTCTGTAAGTAAATACTGTTGCTTTGGAATGTAATGACATTGTATGACTGTCATGTTGAGTGGAATGTTAAATATCATCCTAAATGGCATTAAATCAGCATTAAATAGACACTTCTCACTATGAAAATAACCAAATGAGTTTGACTGCATCTGGCTAGAGTATGTAAACAATGTCAGCTGTCTAATGAGGATAAAAGGAAAAAAGAATTAGGCAGTTTGCTGCTTCTTAGTGCTTTCTCCTGGTTTGACCAGTCTATTCCAGCAGTGTTTCTTCTTGGCAATTTCTGTGCTGTTCTATCCAGTGCTTGAAAGAAACACATGTTCTGTGTGTGGGGCACATGTCAAGTGGAAAGGAGTGGAAAGCTACAGCAGTCATCGTGCAGGGAGCCAATGCCTTCCAGAAACATATTGCTGTTTCTGTAAGTGGCTTTGTCTGTCACGAGGCAAATTATTTAAAGACTAATTGTTTGACTACAGATATAAATAAACCTGGCATTTTCCTTGCATTGGATCAGACCTGTAACCCTCTACTTTAGCCCTCTGTTACTTAAAGGCATAAGTAGAATTCTATTTAGAAAGTTGCAATGAATTGAGTAATTAGGAGATAGCCCACTCACAGATAAATTGCTTTCTAACAAAAGTGTTTAAAAGTTGAATTAGAATAGATTAATTCAGCTAAGTGACTGCATGATAGGAAGGAAGAGTCCTGGACACACTTTAGAAATTCAAATTTAACAAAGACCCATATATGTATCTGTCAAGCTGGCATTACAGTTAACAGAAAATTCATGGTTTGGCACCTATCTCTACATCCAGTAGCCAAAATTAACTTCTTCTGTCAGACCTGGACAGAGCACAGCCAAATATAAATAGTGGAAATAAACAGATAAATAGCTAGGCAGTAAATCCAGCCAGATACTAAAGATGCAAAATAACTGCATGGTTTACATAGAATTGCATATTTCAGGTCTGTTTGTTTTCAGATAATAGCAACTTCATTTCTCTCCACTGTGAAGTAAAGTGGATACAGTTGAGATGTCTGTTGCTGTAAAATCACAGGTGGTACTCGCTTGCCAAAAAGAGCACTATAGCTCTCCCAGGGCCTTTATCCAGTGAGGTTGTCTTCCAGCCAACTAAGGACCTTCCAGAACTGATGGACAGTAGTGATTGTGAAAGTTATGTCCCTTTTCTTGGTGACTCTCCCTGGAAGATTTTAACGCTGGTGCTTTGCTCATGGGTCACCTGAGGAATGGTATTTGCAGATGGCTTTAAACTACGTCACAAGCAAAGGAACAACATATATATTTTCCTGGGCTCAATGAAACTTCTTAAATGCAAAACTGTTCCAAGGTAAAAATTGGTATCTCCAAGGTACATCCATATGAGTTTTGAAGGAAAATGTCATATACATCAAATGATACCTGCAGTGGCAGAAGTACTGAGATAAAACCCAAATCATCAGCATAAAAATACATAGATGTATGTTTGAAAGAAGTGGAGACATTTTCCTTTGCTATAATAATGAAATGTAATATAATCTGCAAACATGATCTGGTTTTTTTCATATCTATTTCTAAGGGTCCTTCGTACAGATACCAAGCTCTCATGCTGACTCACCCTCCTATCAAACAGATGGATTCATTCACTTCCAGGAATATGGAAAAATGAGGTTGTTTCTGAGAGCCAGATGGATGTAAAGGCAGAAACAACAGCAAAGGAGAAAGTTGGTGTTGCACTTTACAGTTTCTTTTTTATTTCCGAGACAGCTTAAACGGCAAATCCAAGGAAAAGGGAAACTTTAGCAGAGATTCAGTAAGGGTATCAGGTGAGAAAAACCCTTCTGGGTTACAAGGCTGGTCTCACATGCACATGCCTCAGACAGGCTGTACTTCACTTACCTACAGTTTGTTCAGCTGGAGAAATTCCTTACTTGTCCACAAGTGAGGATTTGCCTGGTCTTCTGGATACACTTACACTATTGCCAAGTAAGCTCACAGCAATAAGATTAGCATTAACAGAATTTCTCCCATAGTAACAGTTCATCTTCTCATTTTCCCCATATGGTAACCTGATATCTGCACAGCTTTTCTGCTCCAACAGCAAAATTTTTTTGCCAGCATACGCGTGTTAGACTGCGAGAAGGAATTCCTCCATACTAGACTAATAGCCCTGAAATAAAAGAGTTCTGCTGGGCATTTCATATTGCTGTTAATAAGACCAATCAATTACAGACAACTCTCTCTTTGAAAATCTTCCCAGAGACAGAAAGTTGTTAAGAGAAGTAATAGAAAGAGTGGAAACTGATTTCTGAATTCCAAGAGATAAACATAAAATCTGTTCACTACTTAGTAGTATGACCTTATTTAAACATTGTTTCTTACTGCATGTTTTTGTTTGGTTTATTCTTTTTAATATATTAATCTCAAGAAAACTTTTTTCTGCATGGCATCTATTCAGCATATGCTTTTTTATGTAATTTGGACTCTACAAACTTTGTAAGGAATGGAGCCAAGTTGAATAACTTTCTCAGAAAATAAAACTTGATGGAATATTTTATGAGAGTTTTTCACTGCAATGGAAGCCTGGTGTGCTCCAGACTGCAGCACTTGGCACATGTAAATAATAAAGCATAAGAGGGATTACCAGCTACTAATTTTATGAAAGTCCACTGGCACTAAGAGCAGTGCTGCTATCATCAAACCTCAAGAATAACAGCAGACTAAAATGCAACACTCATTCCTTTTTAGTTGAAAAAACTTTTGTGATAAAGATGTGTTTTAAGTTGAAAGATTATCATGGAGAAATGAGGGGAAATGTTTTCATGTTCAGGGCGGAAAAATGCTGCTTAAAAAGCAATGTTTATGAAGTTCGGGTATTGGTCAGGTACAAGTTCTTTGGGCAGTCATTTACTAAGGGGTTAAAGCAAGTAGAAGCAAAATTTGTCTCAAACTTACAGATGAATTTTAGTGCTATAAAGACATTGATAAGAGAGTATGCTTTCCCAGAACACTCCTGGCTTCAGGAAGACTTTAGTCTTGGTTTTTGCCTTGGGGCACTTGTTTCAATTTTGTTGCTTTCAATAGCACTGTTCGTGTGAGTCTGGGTTATTCACATGCATTGGAGTTATTGGTCTCACCCAGACTTTGCAATCAGCAACACAGATTCTGATACAGTTGACTTCTCACAGAACTGTGAATCTGAAAGTTCATAAAAACATCAAAATACTTTACACAAAGCAGAGGATCTTCTTCAGCAAACCCTTTGACACCATCTCTCACAGCACACTCCTGAAAAAGCTGGCAGTCCACGGCTTGGACAAGAGCACTCTCTGCTGGGTTAGGGACTGGCTGGATTCAGAGAGTGGTGGTGAACGGGGCTGCATCCACTTGGCAGCTGGTCACTAGTGGTGTCCCCCAGGGATCAGTGTTGGGTTCAATCCTGTTTAATATCTTTACTGATGATTTAGATGAGGGGATTGAGTGTATCATCAGCAAATTTGCTGATGACACCAAATTGGGAGGGAGTGTCGACCTGCTGGAGGGCAGGAGGGCTCTGCAGAGGGACCTGGACAGGCTGGAGAGTTGGGCTGATTCCAACGGGATGAAGTTCAATAAGGCCAGGTGCTGGGTCCTGCACTTTGGGCACAACAACCCCATGCAGCGCTACAGTCTGGGGACAGAGTGGCTGGAGAGCAGCCAGGCAGAGAGGGATCTGGGAGTTTGGATTGATAGGAAGCTGAACAGAAGCCAGCAGTGTGCCCAGGTGGCCAAAAAGGCCAATGGCATCCTGGCCTGGATCAGGAACAGTGTGGCCAACAGGTCCAGGGAAGTGATTCTTCCCCTGTACTCACACTGGTGAGTCCACGCCTGGAGTACTGTGTCCTGTTCTGGGCCCCTCAGTTTAGAAAGGATATCGAGGTGCTGGAGCAGATCCAGAGGAGGGCAACAAGGCTGGTGAAGGGACAGGAGCACAAGTCCTGTGAGGAGAGGCTGAGAAAGCTGGCATTGTTCAGCCTGGAGAAGAGGAGGCTCAGGGGAGACCTCATCACTCTCTACAACTCCCTGAAAGGAGGTTGTAGCCAGGTGGGGGTTGGTCTCTTCTCCCAGGCAGCTATCAGTAAGACAAGAGGCCATGGTCTTAAACTCTGTCAGGGGAGGTTTAGGTTAGATATTAGGAAGAAATTCTTTAAAGAGAGGGTAATCAGGCACTGGAATGGGCTGCCCAGGGAAGTGGTGGATTCTCTGTCCTTGGAGATTTTTAAGATGATGAGGCACTCAGTGCCATGGTCTAGTAATTGTGGTAGTGTTGGATCAAGGGTTGGACTTGATGATCTCAGAGGTCCCTTCCAACCCAGCTGATTCAATGATTCTATGATTCTGATGTGTTTATGCAGCTAAAAATTAAAACTGATGTTCATTAAAATCTTCCTGGGAGACAGCTCATGTTTCAGAAAATCCCCCTCAGTACCATTCTGCCCCTTTGAGTGCCTGAATACACTGAACCATAGCTTAAAATCAAGAAGATATGTAAGTGCTTTCGAAATGGGTATGTCTTTTAATTCACTCCTGTTGGAAAAGGATGAAAAATGTTAACTATGTTCTAAGGAATGGAGATGGGAATAAAGGTTCATGGGTTCAACCACTTAAATGCATAATGAGACACTGATAAAAAAAACGTTATTTAATATTTTCCATAATTTTATGTAATTCTCTATATAATGCATTTTGTGGCTGTGTTACATTTTTATTTTATTGATTGTTCTTATACTTTGCTTATATATCCATCTAACAGTGGTTAGACGAATAAAATTACTGTTACCTTGCCTGGGGGCAGTTTGTAGAACAGTATCCAACAGCAGAGAGAACATTCTACCTTTTCTAACTCAGAAAAGAAGGGAAATTAACACATTAGGTCTAATTTCAGGTATTCTGGAGGAATATCTTTCTTTGTTGACTTCAAGTCTCCTTTTCATGTCAGTTGCCGTGGAAAAACCCATATAATAATATAAAATCCCCATATAATAACGATGATATTGTATTTAAGAAATCTCCCTTCTTGACTACTAAAAAATGGCAATTGCTCACACATAAAAAAACCCCAAGTAAACAAATAGCAAAACCAAAAAACAAACAAACAAAACCTCCCAGGACTACAGGTCTTTTAGCATACTTTTTTAGAAAAGTGTAGGGGTTTGTTTGTTTGTTTTTGGTTTTTTATTCTGGATCTGAAATGCTGGTTCTAACCTCCTGAAATACTTCCTTTTTTTTGTTTGTTTGTTTGTTTTCTCCTACTAGAGTGAAATAAATTCCAACAATTCACATCATTTCCAAAAGTGAAGATATTGTTTTGAGTTAGTCTGTAGTTTTAGTTTTGCTCACCACAGTGTCTGATTTTCTAGTGAAGGTTACATCTGTCAGTCTGGAAATTCCCCTAAAACTCAAATTAGTTTGATAATCTGTGTTGCAAACACTTTAGGTTGACATCTCAGAGGCTTTATTGCATTGCCAGATATCAAGAGGTCTCATTTTTCCCTTTTCTGTTGTGTGTGTAAAACTGATGCAGACATACCTCCTGAGGAACAGGATTTCCACCAGTTGGACTATCATCTTCTCAGTCCCTGAAAGAGTCTTTCTGAACCAAGATTCCTCCTTTTATGTATAACAATAAGAGAAAGGGGGAGAAATATAATACTATGATTCTGTAAATCCAAACACCTGTAGAGGAATCAATTCCTACAGTCACACTATTTTAAATACCTAAGAATAATATAAATGGCTTTGATATGTGCTACAAAATATTATATAAAGAGTTCATATAATTCAGTCTAGTTAATGTGATCTCCAGGTAGCTCTAAAATAACAACATAGACTTGACCAGCTGTTATTGACAGATTCCTATTTAGTTTTATCTTTATCTCCTTACATATGTAATGTTTTGTGGGACTTAATCAGTAGGTATTGAAATATTGAATATACCCATTGCCATCAATACCCTATTACCAGTTCCTTTAAAGTTTAATTAAATGCTTCCCAAATTAATAATAATACTAAATTAATCATCACACAGGACAGTCATCCCTGTTCCTGCAAATTTAAGCATGAATCTCAGAGCACTGCAAGCATGGCAGGCATAAAAAATACCCCATGATCAATAAACATCCCCTCACCCAGCATTTTCAAATATTCCTAGTTAATTATGTTCACAAAATACTGAACAACAGAGAGCAAGAGAGAACAAAAAGGTTATTTACATCTTAACCATGAACCTCTTCATTTGTTCTTTTTCATTGCCAATAATGTTGCTTTTACATTGCTTTTAGCCATTATTGGCATTTAAGCATCCATCTGAGTATGGTCTGCTGTTCCTTTGTTTTAAAAGGATTAATACTGCCAAACTTTCCTTAGAAAATGGAAAAATAACAGTGGTCACTCATGATAGAAACAGCTAATGTGACCATTCATTTTTGAGGTATTTTAGAAGATTTCTGCTTATAAAAAGGGAATTATGAATGGGGAAAGAAACCATAAAAAGCAGACATAAAACTTGTCACAAATCCAAAAATGTTTTACCCGAATCTATATCCTTAATCAGTTCAGAACCTTCTCTCCCTCACCCCCAACACTACCTCTATTTTTTTTTTGTCCAGGATTTGAAGCAGATAACCATGAAATCTTAATGAAATAACAATTTTCCTTATTTTTGATGCTTAGAAGCAAGCAAAATCTTGTAAGAAAATTTCTGTTTATTAACTGGTTTCAGGTTTGTTGTTTTTTTGTTTTTTTTTTTTTTTTTCAGAAGTAGTAAAAGAGAGGGGCAGTATTTCATTTCAGATGAATACTAGAACAGGTTTGCTACGTGTCTGAAAATCATCTTGAGATAACCTATTTGAAATTTACCCTCTTGTAGGGGATGTCACACAAATGTTGCTTTGAACCATAAAGGATATAATATACTGTATAAAATGGATGATTCTTATTTTCCTCTTTTTTCTTCCAAGCCCAAAATCACTGCATCTCACTTCTTATCTGCTCACATTTAAGTCTAGTATCTTGCCAGGCAGCTGTCACTTCTTACAGCTGCTTCAAGAGAGCTATGTCAGTATGGGACTGGGTACAAGCATGCTGTGATTTATAGCAGCAGCAGCCTGTTGGCAGAATTAATTTGACTTAACTTGCACTGTCTAAAATGTAGGGCCCTTCTCCAACCTTGTCTTCCAGAAGCCCATATTATCTTCGGAAAGAAGCAGACATCTCTAGTAAGTGATTTATCTAGTACCAAAGTGGGTGTTATATAACTAGGGAAAAACATACTCCCTTTCCTTCAGCTGCAGTGGGAACACAGGCAGTTGCTTAAACCAGTAGCATCACTCTTATGTGGCAGAAGTCTGATGGAACAGTTACAGTCTTCTTTCTTATTTAAATGGCTAGGACAATGTACTAACCATTCTAAGTCAGAAGTGTGTCTTTGATAGTAATTTTTGCGTTAATATATCACTTCACAGCCTGCTTAAATCATATTAATTATAAGCCCTCACCATGTGTGGTCATGCAGGAGACAGTAATGCTGCCTTTGGCTTCCCTGCATAGAAACATGGTGACAGAGAGCTGTGAGCAGACCAAAGCTCCTTCTCTTACGGAGGGAGGGGCAATTTTATTGTCTTTTCCATAAACTGAAGTAGCAATGTAGCCCATGAGACCCTTCCATCTTTTTGATTGATGAGTAAAAAAATGTTTCAGCTGTATTGATCTCCTTTATCTGCTAAATATGAGGATGCGCATCAGGGAAAGCTTGTAGGGGAACAGAGTGAGGAATGGACAGGATCTGCTTAGTATGCTGGATAGTGAAAGAATGGAGCCAGAAATTCTTGCAAGTTTATTGTGTGGTGGTCCTTGTTACAAAATGTGAAACAAAGGGGAAGCCAAATTTCATTACGTAGTGTGCTGGGACCTGAGGCAGATACTAACCAGATCTGTATTTTGCTTGTTCTGAAGGTTCAGGAGAGGTTTACTGAGTCGATGCACGGAGGATCTGAGCCAAATCAAGGAGATGATTATGGGTCTGTTGGCTTCATAAAGGTTTGGAGCTGTTTCTCAGAGTTTCAGTCACCCCTGTTTGTCCATGCAATGCTCAAAAGGACAAAGAGGGAGCTGTGAGTTCTGCACAATGCACTCCTTTGTACGGTGCAGACAGGTAGGTCCCAGTTAATTATTTCTGTCTTGCCCTGACACATCAAAACAGTCTGTCACAAGTTCCACCTTCCCGTTCCTCCACGCTTTCAAAAAAATCTACCACCGCTCTTCATTTAAAAGGCTCAACGTCGGCATTTCAGGAGTGGTTACTGTCCAGCGGCCACCTGTGACAGCCTGCAGCCTGCTATTATTTGCAATATAAGTCCATCACCAATACTTTATGACTGCATCTGCAGTTACTGTCAGCTGAACAGTATTTAATTCCTTGACTCACAAACTTGTCAACAAATACTTGTTCACAGGCCCCGTTACACTTCTAGTGGAGCTTGCAGCTTGCTTTTTTTTCGTTTGCTCTGCTGCTGGAAATCAGGGGTTACTGTAAGATGTCCAATGTTCATAAGCAATAAAGTCATAAAAGAATTAAAAAAGGTGATAAACAGATGAAATTATTTCCTGGTACATAGGTTATTTAAGAGAAGGCAGTGGGCTTCATTTACACTTAAAGAGACATATTCTTCTTTCCTGTCACAAGAAACCTGTCTGTTGGCCTGTGCAGAGCTCCCCCTTTCCCCATCATCTAAGGATGATGGCAATCCCCAATTTAAAAATATATGTCATTACATCTTACACTGTGTTTATCACCCTAGTGTTAAAAGAGTTTTAAAATGTGTTAAAGTTTAAGGTTGTATCTATGTTAATATTTCCTAAACTATGACAGTACTTGACAGTTATAGACTTTGGCTTGTTTTCAAACTTAAAATTAGAATTTGTATTATTGCAGTTGACTTTTAAGCATAATTTAAATGGTAAACAGAAAGATGATCTTTTAGAAGCTACTTGTGGCAAACAAGAAGGCAGAGACCATCAGGAGGTTTTCTAGTCCAGTAGTTACCAACTGATGGACCTCAGGACATGAGAAATGGTCCACGAGAAAATTCAAAAGTTATCCAAGCCCTACTCATAGACTTAGGTAAACAAATCAAAGAAAATAGGAAAATTAAAAATAATTTTAATTTAATGTCAACTTTTTCGGATTGTAAATGAAGATGAACTTTGAAGAAAGATACAAGATGGTCTATGGCTTTATGTGGAAAAATATTACATAGCTCTTAAATGATTTTCAGACTGTTTATTATTCAGACTGAATAAAGGCATTGAGCTATGATCTTTTACTACCTAACTTACCTTAAAGATCTCCAGTGATGGCATTTCCACAAATTCTCTGAGCATTCTGTGCCAGTGATTTAGCATATCCTCACAGACATAAGATATAGTTCTTACTGCAACTTGACTCCACCACTTTTTGTTCTCTGTCTCACAGATTTGAAAAACAGGTTTTTCCCTCCCCTTTAGCAACAGCCAAAAGTGAACTTAAGATTCAAATTACTCATGTGACTAAAAATGCCCATTTACCAGAATGTAATTATAAACCCTTATCTTGCATCTCATAAGCCAACTGCTTGCATTTGTCTCAGTGAGACTACAGAGGTGATAGAAGATAAAAAGTTTGAGACTTGTTTAACCAGAAACTGTATATTCTCAAAGAAACAATCTGCTGCCTTTATAGAAGGATTCACATTCGTCTGGAGAGAAGTGGAAAGGTCTCAATTATACTAATTTAAAACTTTTCTAGCAACACCACTTTGTTGCCTCTGGCAATGTTCCTATGACGTGTATATATATTAATATATATATTTATTTCAGATTATTTCCTCTTCCCTCTAATTCTGTCCTGTAGATTTTATGCCAGGTAATTGCTTCTCTAGACTCTTAAAAAATTGTTAGGTTTTGTCTAAAAATATGTTTAATTGTAAATTTTCAGAAACCTTGCTTATTGCTTTGAAATTAATCAGTAGAATCAGGGAACTAATTTTAATGATGATTGCTATTTTAATGGGTGAATATTTTTAGCTAAATCTAAAATGCAAAAAGGCTTTATGGTTTGGTGGAACTTTAAGTGAGTACAAAACTGTAATACATCTACCAAACACAGATAACAGATTATCTTAATTCAAATTATGAAGGTATTTATAGAACAGACCAGCAAGTGGCAGTACATGTTGTGCATAAATCATGAATGATAAGACTGAAGTCTTTAAAATGAAACTAAATAGACAGTCAAACAAGCTTTCATGTACAGTCTTATTCATTTTAAGTGCCCTGCCAAGAATTGTAAATGCTTCATTCCGCATGACCTTATTTATTTTCCTGGAAATAATAAGTATCTCTCAATTTTAAGAAAGAAAGGAAACAACTCTCCTGTAACTGCTGGGATACATTTGTGTCTCAGTCAATCAACATGTATATAATGTTGGCTTGGAGTGGAAAATGGAATTTTCCAGTGACCATAGTGTTATGAATTGCCATGACTCACAACATATTCCAATAAATAATCACTGCCTATGGGTAGTATATTGTTATGGATGTACAATGCCTACTCCAATGGTCTTTGACCCTGGTATCTTTTATGTGAACTCCATTCTATGCAGTTTGTTTTCATAGGTAAAATATTAGAAGAAACCATAATATTTACTATTACAGATTTGTTCAAAGTCAGTGTAATATATTGCTAGGCAACATTCAGCACAGAAAAAGAAGAAGAAAAGAAAAGTGTTGCCTTCATTCAGTGAGTTAGCTAAGAGAACAAATATTAAATGTATGTGTTTCGATAAAATACTACTTTGAAATCCCTAGTTATATTGGTAAAGTGTTATAAATGGAAGTATATTTTACTTCTGTAGAAATATTTAGATTAGTGTACTGTGTGGCTGTAACGACTGATACCCTCTGAGGTGAAAATAATCTCCATACCCCAAAGATGAACATAGAGAGAATAACAAAGGAAGTCATTGGTAATTTGCAGGAGATCATCTCTGACCCAGAGATGCTACTAGTATGGATGAAGGAGGAATACTTGTACTGGGCTCCTTTTAACCCCTTCCCTGCCACTATAAGATATTAATCGGACTGCTAAATGCTGATTCTTGTCAATCTGAGTGTTGGCACACTTACAGACTGTGTGTTGAATGACACTGGCAGACTTTACCATGTAGCTTTCACGGAGAGGCACAAAAATGGCTTTTCTTTTGCATTCCCGTTCCTGAGGTTGCTAAAGCATAATGGCTCCACTTTTTTCCTTCATAAAACAAGGCTGTTCAAGCAGCATGCTGTGACATTTGGTAGTGAAATGCAGTTAGGGTTGACTGGAAAAATGTGGACTAAATTTTTTGAATTTCAGAAAAAGTTTCTTCATCTTTAGGTTGCATTTGCAAATGGGCCAGAAGCAGTGAGTGGTGTCACTCTCTGATGAAGCAGTCCAGAATGGAAGGAATAAATTCAGGTGAAGGACAGCTAAGATTCAGTGACTTTTCTGAATGATGGATTTTATTTCTCTGCTTTCCCCCAGAACTGTGTCTTCTTTGCTGTGCCGTAGCATATTTTTAAGTGTACTCTCAGGTTTTTCTTCTAAGAATGTTAACTTTTTCTTGGAATGACTTTTGAGAGCAGAAAGGACCACAGCTTTTCATATCACAAATGGAAATCATTAGGCTAAGAGGGTCACTCTTACTTGCTCTCTGAATAAAAATTTATCTCATGCAAAATGAAATATGTCCAGCAGGAGGAACTAAGAGACATTCAACTTCATTGCATATACATAAATGTACTGAGTATGTACATTATCTCTGCACAGTTAGAGATTTAAATCTCTGTCTCACAAGCTCTTAGTAGAAGATTCCAAGAACTAGGTGATGGAAGTTGGAATTGGGAGAAATTTTGCTTTCTGACCTCTATTGGAGGTACTCCACTTACTGGCAAGTGATACTTAAACAAGTATGAACACATGCCTATGAAGTACAAATGTTCTATACTGAGTACAGGATGTTCTATACTGAGCCTTGCCCAGTCTGGCTGAGAAGCTAAAGCAATGGTTTTTTTCAATGTAAAACCCCATTGCAATCAGATGAGACAGGTAAGGCTGCCTGTCTCTTCTGTTGCTTAGGAGATTCTTCTCCATAAAGACTATGATGGAAACATTTTCCACAAGGTTATTTCTTAGTCTTCCCAGCATCTACTATTCCATGGGTTTGCTATTCCCTATGTACAGAACTTTGCAGTTTTATTTTTGAACATCATGCAGTTTCTGTTAACCTAGTTCCAAGTTTTATTAAGATTTTTGGGGCTGAATCTCTTTTGTCATTTGATGAGACTTTTGGTCCCAGGGCTGTCCCTGATTAACACCAGAATCTACTTCTGAATTCACTGTATATATCTTGTACTGAGAGTTTCTGAAACACTGGTATCTTCGTATTCTCAACTTTGCTATGAAAACTACATAGCCTGAAAAACTGAGGCAAGGCTGTTTTGAAACATATTTTATATCTTCCTCAGAAGAGAAGATACAATTTCTTTCCTAGGTAATCTAGGAGAAAAGCTCTGGTTTCCCATTTGACTCAGATTTGCAATTTTTTACTCTAATTTGAGCTCCCTAAACAAATGGCTTTTATACAAAAGATTGGCAGTGTAATGCAGTTAAAGTGCATTCAGAGTATTTCTAATCACATAGGCTTCCCAAAGACTGACTTTAAGAACAGAAAGCTCAAGGAGGAAATCTAGATGATCAGGCCAGGCATTAAGTAGAATTTCACTTATCTACATGCAATTCACCTCCGAATCTGGTTGCTACTCCATTGCAGAGCCTAAGGAAGTTAGATCTGGTTTGGCCTTTATTTGACTATGTCTTCTCAATGTGGGCTTTGAATGCCTCCTCAGTTGCACTTCTGTCGCCTGAATCATAAAATAGAATCATTGCCAAGGAACCTTCTCAGATTGAACTTTAGTGTTATATCAGCGAACTCCTCAAGAAATTCCCCTTCTTTTTCTGGAGCTGTGTAGACATCTACCTACTCCTGCTATAGACTTTGGCTAAAACACAGGATCTAATGGGTTAGCAAGTGTCAACATAACTAAGATTCAGACAAAACTAATGCAACTCTGCCTAGAGAGTTACCATTGCCTTAGCTACGAAACACTGGGCAACCAGTAACCATGGCTGTAATGTCATAGTGAGGATTCCAGACTTTGGGAACAGAAGATTTACAGCACCATATAAATTCTTCTTCACTTGCTCTCGCTTTTGTTTCCTCTTACAAAGGTAAGGGAATCCCTTGAGTATGTGGTAACTGGCAATGTTTATTTTGGGATACATTGCAGACAGTATAACCAGGTGGAGTTTTCTGATTCAGAGCTGAGGTCAATAAAAAGTGATGGAAAATATTAGTAAAGTCTTGGCCAGATTCTCTCTGTGTGTTTAGGAATCTGAATATGACTTTCCTACTATTACAATATCTTCTTTGTTCTTCCTTGCCCAGTCTCTAACCGCTCTCTTGTTACATGGTAAAGGAAGATTAAAAGGAGAATATATCCTCCAGTTATTTTCCTCTGAAGTAATGATATAATAGGTAGGAAAAAAACCACAAATAATGTAGAAGGGAGTGAAGTAGAATTGTAACAACTAAAAAATACAAGTATAATTTCTGTGTTCAAATTCCTTCCACTATAAAAAGGTGGGTTAAAATGTTTCAAACCAACCCCATCAAATACGGAAAACATACAAAAAAATTCAGGGGAGACAATGAATATTGTTCATTCAGAAATGAACAATACTCGTAACATATCCAGAATTTTAACTTTCTGACAGTAATTAAAAAGCTATGTGATTACATTTAATCTCCTTTTTTTTTTTTTTTCAGCTTAAAACAAACTGAGCCTTTATGTTCAAGGTTGAGTTCTCCCAATCCTGCAACTTGGCGGACAAGCAACAAAAATGTTTAGCAGAAGGTGTTTTAATGAATGAGAGACCAAACAATCCGCTACTATAATAGGAAAAATAGGAAGCCATAAATACAATTGCAAATGTTAGGTCCAAAACCAGCTCCCATTCTTGCAGTACACAACAATTGTTATCTGAGCTCTCAATAGGTGATAAACTGAAAGTTTTCATTGAGTATATTCAACAAAAAACTATGAAAGGTAAAATCACAATCAGGTGAACTGCAGGATTTAAATCAAATAAAAAGCAGACAAAAATGTCATATTTTAGGTCAATATGTAACAACTAGAATACAGTCTGCTGTTTTCAACTAAAAGAAAAATAGAGGTCTAGGAAAAATAAATTGCTGAAAAACAGGAAAAAAAATTATTCGGAGCCTCTAAATATAGAAATCGCTCGTTTGCTTTTTTAGAAAAGATATGACCAGCTGCAAGAGTCATCCAGATCAGCACATTTTTTCATGATGTCTTGACCTTTTTCCTTTTATTGAACATGAGTCCCAAAGCAGAAGGGATCTGTATCCTTGCACATGTCCAATAAAACTAATAATAAAATAAAGTAATAAAGCCAAGTAGTAGTAAAAAATAATTACTTATTGATATATGAAAACCCCTAAAAAAATATTAACTTTAATGGCTAACGTAAGACAATCTCTCTTTGTTTGTGAGAATGAAGATGTATTGGAACAACGTTATTAGTTTCAGTTCACTCATATATATATATTTTGATTTGTCTTTGCTTGTGTTGTGGTAGTATGTATGTTCTTATTCTGGATTTGGTACACCTGTGTTACTGGGCACTTGGCTCTATTTGCTTTCTCCTAGTGTATGTCAATCTAATTTATAAAGTTTATTTATAAAGTTCATTTTTATGTCAATTCATATATTTAAAATTTTGGGAAATATGCTTCTTAATCTAAAAGGTAAAATTAATGCTATAACCATATATGAGGACACATTAAGTGATTATTTAGCTATTAGTATTTTGTAGGGAAGAAAGATACAGGGGCTGAAGTAGGCATAAATTTAAATTCTTCTCTCTCTTTTTTTTTTTTTTTAATTTGACTCTAAAAGTGTTAGACTACCTCAAATATGTAGATTATATTGATATATTGACTTCCAGACATATACTGCCTCCTTGTTGGATTTCTTGTGTATAATATGAGCCTTCTGAATTTCTACAGACACTCAAGTAATGTTTGTTTTTCTGGAATGTTACTTAAAGTGACTGGCATGCTTTTAGAAAACATACATTTTGGTTAGGTAGGAATATAAGTAGAAAACAAAGCATGATCGGGTACTTGAAAGCTTATCTCAGATCTTATTCTCAGTGGTACATACACAGCTGTTCACACTGAACATGCATATCAAACAGGTGCCCACAGAAATTCAAATATAGGTATTTCAATACTTGGAAAATTCAATAAAAAAACATAATGATGTACTGACAATTATTTGTGGAATTTCCACAAATAGATGAATGCAGATTATTGTGAACTGAGTTCTTGTCTTTAAAAAAAAAACTTGGACAAAACCCTTAATTCTGTGATGAACATGTAAAAAATATGTTGAAATCACTACAGAAAAATAATTAAGCAGATTATGATTTTAAGAAATTAAAGCCTGTTTTAGACTGGCACAATACAGTAGTAAATCTAAACTCTCATTCACCATCTACTGTGTCAGTTGCAAACTTCCATTAATGTCAGTGGAGCAAGATAAAACTCCTGAAGCTTAAACACTTCAGTCAATATGTTGCTGGTGATCTATTTGTGCAGATAGCAAACGAGCTTAGATGAGGTGACCACTGAAAAGCCCTGTTATCACCTCTCATCTTTTTTACTCTATAAACCAATGTCATGTGAACAAAGAGTCAACCATAAACTGAAAAAATTTATGGAAAGAGGAACAGAGAAATCAATAAAAATGTAAGATGGCAATAAAAATCAAAATTGCTTAGAAAAGGAAAGGCTGGGGAGATATAGTAAATACCTTAAGCACATCAATAAAATGAAATGTATACTTCAAAATAAGAATGAGAATAAAATAAAATGTAAGATTAAAAACATATTTCAAAATACAGATTTGAAAACTTAAAGTGTTCCTCTATTTTCTACCAGGAGCCTAAAAAATGGATTCATTAAATTTAATCCAATTTTAAGCCCCACAAAATATATTCTTGTTTTTGTTTGAGGAGTGGGCTTGTTGTTTTGGTCTTGAGATGGTTGCTTGTTTGTTGTCTTGTTTGTTTTTATTTGACTTTGGCATTTGGATTTCATTGTAAGAATTGTGTCTGTAAAAAACTGACATTAAAAAGTAAAAGCTGAGTTTCATTTACAATTTCATACTGTTAAAATCTGGGGCTGTAGAAAAATGGTAACACTACAAATAAAGTAGTAGGCCCTGTGAAAGTTAACCCAAAATTTTAACTTCACTGCAATACTATTTTTGTGGTAAAAGTGCAAGACCTAGTAATATTGAAGAGTCTCCAAGGTTTTTTTGATTAGCAAAGTACTCAGTTTAAAATTTCAAATCCTAAAAATAAGACTGCAGATGGCTTAGGGCTGAAACTGTTGCTGTTGAGCATTTCAGACTGTCTTAATATTAGCTGGGTTAGGAACAGAAGTCATTTGCATAGACCTGACCTTATTATTTTTAAAGTGTTAGTGCAGAACTGGAGGAGGTTCAAGATTAAAATTGAGAGCTGTTCTATTGAAATATATATATATTGCTATAAAATGGATACAGATAAGCTACATATGATGCACATGAAAAAAACCCAACAAACCATAGCTAAAAATTTAAGGAAGACATAGTGAAAAGCTTAAATAAAATATATTTGTATATAGAATTTTAAGACAAACTTTCTTCCTAAAGAAAATATTTGTTAGAGCTTATTTACCAAGAAGCTTATGAGGAAAATAAGTTAGGGACTTGATTAAAACAGAATACAATGTCGGGGCAAAGCCTCCTCTCTGCTGTACTTGGTGTTTCATATTGGAAACAGTGACAGGAAGGCTTTTCCTTCACATTAGGCAGACTGTCCTTAGCAGAGGGGACCATTATCTTTGATCAGGTTAAGGCATTGGGATGGGGTTTGGAAGCACTTAGAGTATTTCTGCAGCAGACAGCTGGAGAATTCACCAAAAAGGCAAACCTCTCTAGATCAACAAGAAATGCTGGATGTGGCACGGTTTTCCTTGAAAGATAACATATACTGTATCATCAGCAGGAGGGTTCATGGCTAGTGGGGTTTGTGTATTTCAGAAAAGGCCAAAACAAGGAGAAATCTGGGGGTTTTTATCCTGTATCATCAGATTTCATGCTACATAAGATGAGTGGAGATAGGATCACTTTCCAAAGAGAATCAGATCAAAATCAATTTCAGGAAAATAAAATGTATACATCTTGAAGACCATCATACCATGACAATTTTTTGAATTACTGGAAAATACACAGTATAGATATTTGCTGGAGAGAAACACATTGTATAGTATGTATTGACAAGAAAACAGACTAAATGGGAAATTATGAAGGCCTCAATCTGGAATGTCTATGAATGTCTGGCATCATGACATCTTCTGTAAAAGATTTAAAATATATATTTAGAGATAAATACAAATATATACATATGTATGTATTTTGTAAGGGAATATAAATTGAATTCTAAGACAAAAGTCTAGCAGAATTAGACTGAAGTTAAGTAACCCCTCAGATTCTACAGCTGGATGTTGCAGTAACATTTTCAAATTAAGCATATACAAAACAATAACCAACCAAAGTCACCAAAGAACCTTTAATTATATCAATATAAGGAGAACTTCAAAAAGGTAAATTGTGAATAGAATATGTGTAGCATGTTCTTGAAATTAAACAGGAAAATCCTGTTTTGGAAACTATATCTGGCAAAATTCTCAGTAGTGCAACATGGGAAGCACTCCTCGACAAGTGCAGACACACACACAGAGATAGGTCATTTATACCTCTACGTGATGCAGAAGAAACAGCAGCAAAATAAATTACTAAAAAAAAATTGCACTTAAGGCAATATTTACAAAGACAAGGTATCTCAGTGTCTTTCAAATAAAAAATGGTGACAAGTTATATGCTGATGGCAGGGACTGAGATAGCAGTCTGTCACCTTTGAAGGGAACATTTGGAAGTGTCCTTGTCTCTCTGGTGGTGTTATTTTTTTTCCCTGAGCATTTTGGGGGTAGAGGTGAGGGCAAGGGAAACTCTCATACCTGTTCATACTAAAGGATTTAAACTGTGAAAATTAGGAAATGCCAAGCATCACACACAAGTGATTTCTTGTTAGAGGCTGTTCTTGGCTTTCACTTTTTCTGTGAATTGTAAGACCACAGGCAGGGAGTTCATGTGCAGCATAAGAAGAAAGAACATGTCTTGTCACTAATATACTTTATGTATGTATATGTATTTGTACATATACATTTATATATACATATATTTATACACATACACATGCACATATATGTGTTGACTGCAGTAGCGAGCTGAGATGGGATTTATCTGACTAGATGTGTGCACGTCCAATATAGTCACCCTAAGCTCTCTTTGCTGTCATTGAACATAACATCAGGAGAATAAATTCCATCTAAGACACAATTTATCTATATTAAAGTAAATGCCTAAAACACATTAGATTAATCATGCCTTACAACCAGATTTACTATAAAATGAGCTTACAGTGTTGTCATCTGCATGTAAATGTGTAAATCTCCATTAGAAAAATCTTTCTTGGCAGCAAATATTGAGATATCTCTTGATTCCTTATCTTTGCACCTTCAGCAAATGATTATTTATGTGATGAACTTCTTGGGTTCTTTCATCCTCTTGGATTTACTTTTAAGTAAAAACTGGGTGTGGGTCACTTCTATTTATCAAGAGCACATGCAAAGTTTTGCAACTTGTATTCTTTCCTGGAAAGGTGAGATATATGGGAAAGTTTATTACTATGTCTTATTGCAACATACTTTTTAGCTGTGATTTGGCTTCCCTCTTCTGTCACCTTAATGAGAGAGGCTGTGAAAAGTGTTGTTGTTCTATATCCCAGTGAGCTGGACAGGACACAATTCCTTTGAGTGCTCTCCAATCACGGCAAGTGGGGATTTTGCCAGCCCTCAGAGCTTGCACAAATGATGTAGTGCTCTCTGCTCTGGGTATCAAAACCAGCCATCAGTCATGTAGCAGCCAAAATCTAAACCTGATACTATAGAAGAGGGAAAGGAGGAATGCAGCCATCCATAAAACTCTTCAGTAGTAATTCTGATGGTAATGTATTTTAAAGTTGAAATGTCTTTGTCTTCACCTTCACAGGGTGTGCAAGTTTGAGTCCTGAAAACTTTGTGTTCCAGACATATATATGTACCCTTCTGATATGTCATTGGTAATTTTGTGCAAAATATACACAACGTTACTGCTGGCTCTGCTCTTACTTAATATTTCACAGCAGAGAAATTTCTTGGTTCTTTTTTTTTTCAGTCAGAAAGAATGTTTTAAAGAATTTAGTAGTGAAGTGAGAGCTTGATAGACTTGTGAAACCTATAAAGTTAGAATATATATTTCTTCAAAATTGGAATATTTCCCTACTTCACAAGAGGACTCTAAAAATAATCTGTCAATAGTGTAAGGTGATGAGAAACTTCATTGAAACCCAATGGACATGTGGAATTATCTCTTAATTTTATAGTATTGTTAGTAAAATCAAGATCATGCCTGTTAAGTTTTCTCTCTTATTGGTGATTTTATAAGAGTTTAATTTTGACAAACATTCTTTACCTGAGGGATAGCTTTTTATAACATGATTGTCCCTCTCTGGTTATTAAGACCACAGTTTACTTTCAACCAAGATGATTATTGAAAAAGGTTTGTTTAATTTCCTGCCTCCAAGCTGTCCACAGGAATTAAAAAACAAAGAGACAAAAAAGGAGAAAAAAAAAAAAGAAAGAATCCCATTGCACTTAATTTGACACAAATCAATATGATTGGCAGGGTTTTCTACAAACGTGTCTAATATTAAATGCACGTGATGCCTGAATTTTCTCTAACAGCCTGTGGTTTAAGCTTGTCTCAGTCAAGGCAGGCACATCATTTCCTAGGGAATGTGGATTATAGTTTTGGCAGCAGTCCTAGTTGCCCGGATTTCCTCTTGTAGGTCTTCAATGGCAGGATCATTTCTACAAAGGCAGAGTCGAATAGGGCAGTCGTGAATGATCAATCCTTCTGTAAGATCGGAATAACCACGTCCTAATGGAGCACCTGGAAGAAAGGAAGTACTGCAGGATGGAATATGCAAAGCTCTATTGAGTGACACTTAGTAGATGCGTAGGGGAATGGATACAGAGAGGCATTTAAAGATGGAGTTTCATAGCTTGAATTATTCAGCATAGAAAAATAGCTGATGCTACTCAAATTATAAAAGAAGGTGAAGAGGTAGGAGAATAATTATCTTTACTGGAAAACTGGAGAGCCTTGGGAGTGAGATAGGAGTGGAGGAGACAGAAGAAAAGCAGATGAAGGGGTTGAGGGAAGGGAAAAATGAAATAGATAGAGTTAGAACGTCAGATATTTTTGAAGTGTTTAGCAGTTAGGCAAGAATCAGAAAGGGAGATCTAACTAAATAAGTATACTCAAAAAAGAGTCCAATGAGAATATGATACCACTGATTTAATATGAATAATTTTGATTAGTTGTGTAGTTCCAAGCTATTGATTGCATCAAGATTTGCCTTCTTTGGAAAAATCCACTGAAATACAATCATTCAATTTAACCATATCCTGGAGCCTGAACCAATGTGCCTTGCTACTCATATAGAGAACATTAAAGACCTTCAATCCCTGTGTGCTTTTGGAAACACACACACAACAATTTAATCTGGATTTCTACAAAGGAAAAATGGGGCCAGGAGTGACAAGGGACTTTGCACGAAGCTCCAAGCCTACAGTAGTCTATGGACATATTGAAAGAACTAATGACATTTGATGCACTCCACTGCTTTTCAAAGACAAATCAAATTGCTCTTTAGAAAAATCTTTATGAACCAAGGAGGATTTATTGGTAGAGAGAGTGCGATCACAATAAAATGTAGGGAATTCCTCTCATTTCTCCCTCTCCCCATGCTTTCTTGTGACATTACTGTCAACTTGAAAATGGAGATAGGCCTGTTCTATACTGAACCTCTCTTTGTCTTCTCCAGGCAGAGAGAATATGTTAAGATGCTTTGGGAGAATCAGGTTCTTTTTTTACTTATGTCTGACATATTGCTTTTCATGCAGAAGTAATGACCTCATCCTCCCTCTTGCAGCACCAGTTTAGCACCAAGGCTATCAGCTCCTCACCCACCCTAAGCACAGCTTTATAGGGGCATTTTCCCTTCATGAGGCCATTGCAGTTCCTGTGCTATATTACAATACACCAGAAAGCTCCATTAGCAAGCTGTGGAGTAAAATCTGGTATTAAATAACCTTGTGTTATTTTGAACATCCTTCAACTGTGTTCCAGGTGTTTTTCTTCCTGATTTAGTTATAGAATAAAATATTCCTGCAGGAAATGGCCTGTGCTGATCTATACAGTCACACAAATGTCCTATTGGCAGAAGCAGCAGCTACAGCTGTTATGATAAAATGCTTGCTGTGGAAACATTTTTCAGAGAAATAAGATGATTTAAATGTATTATTCTCTATCATTCATGTATGCCATTAACTGTCTGAGAAGAGATTAGATTGCAATGCATTCTGTGGCATTTCTTGATCAAATCACTGGCTTCAAGCAAGGTTTTGTTCCAGGGACTCAAAATTTCTGTGTTACTTCATAGCCATGTAACTAAAATTATTTTATAAAATAGCAGTTATGAATGGAACAGTGCTTTTGTTCTTGACAGTTTTAGAGAATACCAAAATTTGTTATTTTTTCTGAGCTTTCTTCCCCATTTCCTTTTCTTTTTTTTCCCCCTATTCCTTTCCCTTTTCCTTTTTCTTTTTTTTCATTTTCCTTTCCCCTTTCCTTTTATCTTCTCTTCCCCCTTCCCTGTTTTCTTTGTCTCTCCCTTCCAAAGGCAAATTCTCGGCTTCACAGGATAAAAACCAACCCAACACATCAGTGAGAGGAACAAACAGAGCCTGAGCTGTGATGCCCTGACTGCTTACTAGAAGGCTGCAGAGTGGCCTTGAGGCTACAAATGTTCCTCTGCTGGAAAGCCCGTCAGGAGTAAACCCGGGAGGCCACATCTGTGAGTGTGTGAATGGAGCAGAGCCGCCCTCCCACACAACAGGAATGCCATCAGAAGGATGTGCTCTGTATGGGAGGAGAAAAATTTGTCTGTTTGTACATCACTACGGAAACCCAGATACAGTATCACTGCCAAAGTGCTGAAGACAGTACAGTTTGTGACTATGACTCAAAATTACTAAAGCAGAGATCTTTAAATGATGTTGATAGAGCAGAAAAATATATAAAAAAAAGAGAAACATGCTTTTTAAAAAATGAACTAAAGAAATATAATATTCCCCATTCACATCAACAGGAAATATGACTACAGGTTAGTTCATGCCTGCAGTGCATTGAGGTTACAGAATCCGGAAAGAAATGAGCTTCATAGAGCATGATATAAATTGTATTTTTCCCAAAATTTCTAAACTGCAAGCAGTCTATTCTCCTCAGATATTTTGTTTCAAGAGGTCGTTTCTGTTTTTGTGATATATAGGAGTTGCAACAGTGTGGAAAGGAACATTGCAGGGCTGTATGTATAAATGCAAATTTCCTTTGGAGCGCTGGTTTGACCTTTGCTTTGACTGTCATTTTCCAAACTGTCAAGATTATAAGGATAAAAACTGCATCCTCCCAGTTGTGTTACATACAGGTTACAGCCATAGCTTAGTCTCAGACTGTTACTGGATAAAGACTTTCATGCATAATTGAAGAAAAAAGATTCTCTGAAACCTCTGAAATATTGTGGGATTTATAGATTGCATATAGTTTGCTGGAAACCATGATCTCTTCAATATAATCTCAGACTCAAAACAAAACCAAAGAAACAGAGTAAACACAACTATTAACTCTATGTAAGAGATTATTGGATTCTTTTTGTTAAGGCAGTTCTGCTCTGTACACGCAATCTAAAAGAATGTTATTTCATTACAGAAGAGACCAAAATATATCTTTGGTTTTCAAGCTATAGTTTCACTTTCTCCTTCCTCTCCCAGCATTGTCATTTATTATTTACTGCAACACCTTAGTCACAACAAGAAAGGGAGTGTTGAAATCTAGAAAGATTTGGCCATTTGAAAGTTGACAATGGGAAGGAGCATGTAGACATAGCTTTTGTAGCACTCTTTAACACAGCAGATAGTCACCAGACAGTAAGTTATTGGATAAAATTTCCACCAGTAAAAAGCTTATTGGCCAGTGGTGGGCCTGTTTATCTGTCCTTGTTAACAGAAGTGTAAACATCCTGAAAAATATTGTTCTGTACCTTGTAACTGTGTATATTGTACACTTTATTATTTAGCTCTTTTGGCTGGTAGCTTGAAACAGATGGGACTCCTAGAAAATAAATATTTAACCCAGCAGGCCAGTAGCTAATGTTTGAAATCATAGCTAGTGAAAGTATAATAGCATTTATGGCATCAATAGTTTTACAAACATTATGCCTATAACATTTTTCCCTAGCCTTCCATTTTCATTTGTTCATAATTTTATGAAAATGTGCCCTTTGCAGCTAAGAGTTTCCTTACCTTGTTGAGCTCAAATATATTCTTTGTGGAAGGTTAAAAGCGAAAGAAAAATCTTTTCAGCTGTTTTTAAGATATGTGAAGTTGGAAAAATATTCTCTTCTTTATACATTTTTATTTATTTTTGTATACTTCAGAAATTACTCCCTTTTGAAAGTAAAAAAAAATAAAAATAATAATGTTCTCAGTGAAATGGCACTTTTTCTAGCTGGAAAAAAAACCCAAACTAAACCAAAAATAGTTAAAGGCATAATTTAATAAAATTTTAAACCACTGAAATTCTCATGCTGAGCACCTCAGTGGAGACAAATAAAAAGACAACTATATTAATAAGGCCAGCTGATGTAAAGCAGTATAACTACAGAGAACCCATAACAAATATGTCAATTTACATATTGAGCTGAGCTGAGTCCAAGAGCCTGTTGAGCTTCCTCTCATTTGAGAATATCAAATTACCTCTCTTATTTTGTAACAAAATGCTTCCTTATTGTCAGGATTATGCATCTGTGAGGGCAAGGTTGTGAGTGGCTTATTAAAACACTTGTAGAAAATATTTTTTGAGAGGTTTATTTCAGGTAATGTAGGACCCTACTTTAAGGAAGCGAGTTCTTGCCCCATAATATCACACCACTGCATCATTCAGATTTCCATTTTTCCTGGGTGTAAGACTCAACCATGGACAGAAGTTCTCTTATAGGTCATGTGTGAGGGTGGGAAGAACTATAGCAGTCAAGGAGTGCTGGAGTGTAAAAGGGATTGTGGTAGGTTTCTTCCAGCAAACAGTTACTACTGAGTTCTCCAGTAGTCATAATTTCTTTCCCAACTCATGTCAAAGAAGAGAGATATTGGCTGTGGCAATCTTAACACCCCTAATATCCCCTAAAATGTAAAGTTTAGCCATGTACTGAGGAGGTCAGACTTTCTGCCTTCCAAATACAAGCTGAGTCTAAATGTTTAAACATAAGACAATAGAAATTCCCTAGGTTTCATTTTTGGAGTATGTCTTGTACTTTGCTTACATGTTACCACAGTACTGAACTTGCTACAAGATTAAAACCTTCACTGTATTTTGAACACCACAATAAAAACTTTGTTTGGTAAGAGCAACTTTAAAATTTCTTATCTTATGAGTCTGACAATCCAGCAATCTGTGATGTAAATGTTGCTGAACCCAGTAAAAAAGTCAAACTTTGATTATTTTATTACAACACTAGGCCAAAAAGTGAGGGAAATAGCAGGGAATCAGACTTCTTTCTTAAACTCACAGTGGGTGCTGGTTGTCTTTACAGATACTAAAGTACTCATTGCAGAATAAGTTCCAGGATAGTATTGATTATCAGCCCAGAGTTACCAACCGATGCCCTCATCACACCTATTTGGAAGAATTTTAAATATAAAAGGACCTCTGTGTTTTAAATGTGTGGCCCAGCAGCTGGGAAATTGCTTTTGATCAGCATAATTCTTTCATCTTGTTTTCTTTGCAACAAGTAATGAGCTTAGAAAGAATGCCTTATGTTTTCCTGCCTCCTTCATATTTTGAATTATTGAATCAGTACACCATCACAGCACTTGCACATGTAGTTTACTGTGCAGTCATGTAAAAGTTTGTTTGTTTACCAGTTAGTAGAAACCTGAAAACTTCAATTTACAAAAATATAATACAATTGACAGAAAGAGAATGTGACAACTGTACAATTAAATCAAGGCTACAGAGCCAATCTTCAAATGGTCTGAGAAACCAAAGTAGTTGGTTGTGAGTCTCTTTAAGAATTCTGCCACTAAATGGTGAAAATGTGTACAAAGCTCTAGCAGTCGATATTAGCAGCAAATTCAGATAAGAGTCATCTATTTTCTATCTTTTCAGGTAATGAAACATGTGACATAGCAATTGTGTTATCAGTGGCTTTACTAGAGGGAAAAAAAAAAAAGGGAAGAAGCCATATTCAAAATCTAAATCTGCACTAGTTAAAACCCCTACAGAAGTCTTGAAAAATTCCTGCTTCTAATTGAAATCTATAAGCTGGCATTTGTGTCAGTATAAATGGAATTGTGCTGTCTTTACTTCACTTAGAGCGTAGTGTTTTGGTTCTCCAGGGGTATACTTCACTGTCAATTCACATTAAGCCATTAGAGCAAAAAGAGCTTTTCTAACTTTGGATGGAAAATAATTCTCTACAGTTGTTTCTATGGCTAATGTACAATAAGGAGTTTGGCTTTGAAACATGGTACATTTTTTCATCAGTGATTGATATTCTGTGCTATATAAACAGCCAGATACACAAAGGGCTCACTTCTCTTGCCTCTTTTTGTGATATTGTCATATCCTTGAACAGCCGGTAACATGTCAGTCCTTCTACCTCTCTTCTCATCAACATCTCAGTTCCTGTTATCTCAAGAGAGAACACAATACCACCAATTATTTGAACTTTAGAGAATAATAACTTTAAATTCTAACCCCTAGAGTTAAGGTTTCTTGTGAAATCAGTATTGCCTTCTTGTATACATCATTCTTGCTATTCAAAATTGCTGAGTGAACTAAACGAAATTGAATATTTTGCTGTGATCTCGGTATGTTTTTGAAGATTTTATGTAGCATTCTCATCATGCATTTTGGATTGATATATATCTGTTATTTATTCTAGCAGTCATTTAGACCTCATAAATATAATAACCATAACAGGACATGACTCACAACTGTAAGGCTCATAAATTAAGATAACTTATCTTTCCCCCCTTTACAGCATATCTGCTGCTTTAAATCACTGCACCAGGTTTAATTTACTGTATATTTTTCTCCATTTTCACAAAGAAGTGTTTTTGTGGGAATGAGGAATATGTGAATGAATAAATTAACACAAATAACTTGCTTCTAGGGAAATTAACAGTTTTTTTCTTGCTGGGAATAATAGAACCTATATCCGTCCTAGACAATCACATATATTATGAGGATATCCGAAATCTACTCTATATAGTCCTGCTCCAAGTTTTAAATGGAAATGAGCAATTGATTTTTATGTTTGCAATTTTTTTTGTCTCATGAATTGCTTTAGAGAGATTTTACTGTGCAGCATGTGAAATGAAGCTTGCTTTACCAATATGCTAAAAGTAAACTTGGATAAATTATTCATTGTAAAAATATTTAGGTGCAAGTGTAGCCCTTTTCCTATTAATTAATCATAGACAGACTAGTACTAATTTGTAAAATATATGAACTAGGCTTAATTTCCCATTTTGTTATATTAGTTGTAGGCTGGTGTGCTAAAATAGAAAAATATATTTATAATAACATAAGCTTAAAGAATTATTTAAAGGAAAAGAATTATTTTTGTTCATTAAAGCTTCCTAAAGAATGCTTATTGGACTGATCATTTGTTTGTAAACTGTTTAATAATGATGCTTGCAAGTTAGTGCTTTTGGTGAGTGCAGCTGCTCACTTTGTCTCCAGAGATTCTCGTTCACTCTATAGATTGTTCTTTTCTATATGAGATCTTTTAAAGCTAGAAAGAAGTCATTAGGTCCAATAAAGACCCTTGGAGTTAGTTTTCCCATGGATAGATTTATTTGTGTTTAACTGTATGATTCAGGGCTTTTTCTTAATGATAGCAGCAGTTCTGTATGAATAATGGCTGCCACAATCTCACAGAGCAATCAGATCCTCAGCTCTCGCCTTTTCTTTGCAAGAACATGTGTGAGCCAGTTTTTACACTATATGCAGTTAAAAAGAGAAAGGGAGAGACAAAGAGACCGAAAATAGAGAAAAAGATCGAGTAGTCTGTTATTTACTCTCTTTTGGCATGTTTTATATATAATCTCAGCAGTTGTATCTCAGATGCTTAGCTGTCAACACCTTGATGAAATATTCAGTAGATCAAATTCTGTCTGTACCTTAGCACACATGTAAGCAAGGATTTAATCTACATCAGTTTTACTTGCAAAAATGTGAACATTTTCCTCTCTTGCCATTATTATTATTATTATTGTTATTACCCTAACAGGAAAGCTAACATTAAATAACTTGAATTCATAGGAGGTCTTGGACATAAAATAGAAATGATTCTTTGTATTCTCTGGGTTTTTTCGCAAGCACTATTTAGGAACCAGTATTTAGACTGTTTCATGTGTTGGATTTTGACTTAAGTCTCATCCTGTATCTGTTGGTGTTATGACAGAGTTCCCAGTAGCATATACACGAAGAACAATACAATCAATCCTTGATTCCCCTTTTGGGGCACTGGGAGTGAATCTGCTAGCAGCTTGTCATGAAGTACAGGTGTGCCATTTGCCCTGTGGGGAATGAGAAAGAGACTGCCAGATCTATAGCTCCTACCTCCCTCCTCTGAAAGTAAGTCATTAATAACTTTGCAACTGGTCTTTCTTCTACACTCCAATTTGACTTTGTGCATTATCAAGATGCATATTCATGTGAGGGGAGGAATACTGGCAACATCTTTGCCTGTGTTTCTCAAGAGTAAAGAACTTACTCTGATAAAGGGACAAAAAAAATGGACTATTAATTGCATTTTAAAAGCAAAAATACCTGAGGGTCATTTAACACCTAACAGTTGTTCTCTGCAAGAGAAAGAATGTGAACTTTTATTGTTTACTTTAGAGTATCAACAGTTCAAACAGCTAAGAAAATGTACTATGTTACACCTTCCGAATATAGATGGTGTAAGTACACATTAGACACATACTTTGAATTACTGATACCTTGGGCTTTAAAAAGCTGAAGAACAAAGAAACACACTGAGAGACTGTCTGAATCATGTTCAAAATAAAGCACTCCCTGTACTTGACCCTAGAGATTTATAGTTGCATTCTTTAGTTTATCACAACCTTTGGCAATGTTCCTAATTTCTGAGTTATACCCCTGTAAAAACCTTGAGAGTCTTGCTTTTATGCAGTAAGGTAAGTCAATAATTCATGAAGGGGCTTATTTCTTCCAAAGGCATTCTTTTTTCCCCAGGACAAAATTTTAAACCCAGAAATATATAGATTACAGATTAGCTAAAGCAATATAAAATTGAATAGTATTTTAGACTCTGCCTTAGTATTGCGGTTGTAACTAAAATATCCCATAGAAATAAAAACCAATGTTTTGAAAGTACAAAACCACTAAAATAGAAATTTGCTTTTCAAGAGCGCTGAGTACTTACAATATAGTAACATTATGAGAAGTGACTGCTCAGTACTGTTGTTTTGAAAACCACTGAAGTCAGAGACTGTGTTTGAACAATCTGTCCCTTAGAATCCAGAAGCAAAATTGAATTAAAGGTCTCCCTCCAGTGAAGGAAGCCTCTTGCAAGTCTCACAGAGAGCTTTCAAACCTGTCATATGTGTAACAACTTTAAATCCCCAGCTCTTTCTCTTCACAGATGAAGGGGAGCTTTGAAGGGAAGATGAAGGTCAATGGTGGTACCTTTCTTTATTTAAGGCCATCAATTATGAACTTTTGCTTCCATTGGGAAATTAAGCAAGCTGATCATTCCTACAGAGAAACAAAAAAACGTCAAATGCCTCCCTGCCCCATTTTCTCTACTTCAGTGTGTTTAATTGTTGATAAGACGAATAGAAATCACTAAGGAGGTATTTTAAAATTGTCCTGCACTTCAAAACCTCATTTCACCCACCTCAGAACAGTAATTTGAATACAAGTTTCAGATGTCCTAGACTACAAATTTAATCTGCAGAGTATGAATTAATTCATACTCTCTTACTCCTGAAGTGTCTCCTGTTGGATTTTTTCCACACCATATACCAGATTAAATATTCATTGGTACAAGAATCTGAACGTTTATGCTTGCTAATAACTTAAATTTATGTTATATAGTTACATACTTTCTGCCTCTTCTGGCTACCACTCTTTCCTTCTCTTCTCATTTTGCCAGTCAGTGATTATTTATTATTTCATATCAATGTAAATTCAAGTAGGATTTGAAGAAAAAAATGCATGCTGTAGGGCACTTAAAAAAACCACTTCTTGCTTAAGTCTCACTGTGGATCTAGCTCCAGATAACTACATTTCATTGTAGGTACTATGCTTGCAAGGAGTTTTAGACAAAGGATAGGACAATAATTACTTCCTGAATGTGTTTTCTAAAGCAAGTAAAAAGAGATTTTTCTCTTTTTTCTTTTGGCATATTTAATATTTAGTTGTAATATTTTTAATAAATAACCCACAAGAATATTATAATTGTATGCAAAGTGTGAAGATAGCAGAATTAAGAATGTCAAAAACAGATACCACTGACACGGACAGTAGATTAGCATTTTTTGAAGAGATGTCTCCCTTCCCATTCAGTAATGACATTTGACAAATAATGAGCTGTTCTGTATGAGGGAAGACACTATGATCTAGCAGACTATTTGAAATAACATTTGAAGTCTGAATTAAAGTTCTACTGAAGTCAATTAAAAGACTATCATTGCCTCAGAACATTATGCATTAAGGTCCCAAAAGCTGCCACTGTTCATTATCATCAGCTCAGTATTTTTTTCACATAACAATTGTAATGCTTCAATTGTTATTTACTGTAAAAATTGGACTAACATTGACTTTACTTTTAGGGAACTTGCATTTTTCCTAGACCTTCTCTGCTGTCACTATCTGTTAATGCTCCAGGTCATGCAAATAGCTAACCCCAAAACTGAAAAACCCAAATTTTCACTGAAAGTACTGCAACCTTCTTCCCTAATCCCAAACCACTGAAAACTGTGTCTAGATCAAAAACTTAAAAGTCTGATCCCTGTAAATTCCCTGAAAAGACCAAGTCCCATCAGAATCCAAAACTCCCTGAAGTCCCCCTAAAGCTTCAAGGGCTTCTATACTCCTTCATGTATGGAAACTACATCTGGTAAGTCTAAGGGCTGTTATAATGTCATATGCCTCCAGGAAGCTGCCAGTGACAGTCAGAATTCTCTAAAGTTTGCTCCAAACAAGATGTTTAATTTTCTGTACTGGCCTTTAAAAAAAATGAAATATCATTCTTTTGGAAAGCTTCTGTCTCTTGTAAAAAAAGGAGATTACTGTGTAACTTTAGTAATTTTCCCCATCTGATTAGTTTAGACTGAAAACATTAACAGATGCTATTGTTATTTGTTGATCTTCAGTGAGGTTCATTTGAAGTTCTAGTCAGGTGTGAGGTCTAGACAAATTTTTGTGAAGAAACAAAGCAAAGCAAAATTACTGTAAATTATATTGTTTTCCCAAATAAACAACCAAAACAGGTATGTCTGATATACTACAGTACAGCTTTCTTGAAGATTTAATGGCTTAGCTTATTCTCATCTTCAGCATGGACACTATGACTAGAGAAGACTTTCACTATGCCCCAGATCAAGGACCCACTGCACCAGGAAATGTGGTAACACGTATGAACTTAGTCCCCAAAGAGAAGTGGCAGCATGAGAGACAAAAGCTGTGACTTTCTTAGCACACTGAGGTACACTAAGGTATTGCAACAAAATTTTGGGATGGAAAACTTCAGGTTTTGATTGGAAAAGAGGTATGTTTATCTAAATTTTTTATATTTAATATTTGTCTGTGAAGAATTAATAGATTTATGGGAAAATATGTTAAATATACTTATTTCCATCAAAATAGTCTACATCAGTAACAGTAATAATTCCAATCCACTTTATAGAGCTGGAAGAGAATAGGAGCTGCCTAACTCTGGTTCGTTAAAGTTTTATATCCCGTATACAATAGCTATTATTTAGACAATTCCACAAAGTATATATTTCTAGTTTATATTTACTAATAAATGTTCCTTTCTTGTCTTTTCATGAATTTTAAAGTTACTATGATAATTTTAGTACATACACGTTTATAGCTATGAAATTCTATCCAAATCAGTTAAGAAATCTAAATCAAAGTAAATCTCTTTTCTGAACATTCAGTTTCTTGTAAAAAGTGGCAAAAATTGATACCAGCAAACTATTTACTTCCCACTTTGTTACTGTTTGATCTGTAAATACATGTTCACAGCAGGTCTAGGTTTCTCTGATTTGAATAGCAAGGAAATATAATTTGTTGCGTTGTTATTTACATAACAAAAGCAAGCATTTGGACAACTACAAGAATTTCCTAATTAAATTGTAGCAATTTCTAACTCATCAGCTTGCATGGGATCAAAACAGAATTTGAAAACACTAAGAATTACTGCAAACATTTCCTCAACTGAATCTGGAGTTAGGAATTTCCTAATAGAAGACATGTAAATCTAGAGCAATCTACAAAAGGAAGAGGTTTTTTATTAGATTCATATGGAAATGGTTTCTTATGAAAATGTCTTAGTCTGGAAATTACTATACAGAGGACACAATTACTTAAGACAAACTTTTAAATGCACCAGAATGTTTTCCCATCATCATTACCAAGTAGTTGTGCCAAAAAGTTAAATACCATCAAATAGTGTTGAAATATCCTTTGCTTAAGTGAGCTGTTATCTTTCTTATTTGTACTAGATTGTTATTGTATGAACCAGAAGTGTCATCCTATACCTGCTGCAGAAAAGGCCCTTTACCTCTTTTTCTGAAATTACACAGAACCATTACTCGGTTGAAGCAGAAAGGTGTGAAAAACTTATTCTAAATCCAGGGACCTACACTTGAATCTAATAAGGAAGCATTGCTGCTGGCCAAGGATATAGGATGGAGAGTCATACAGTGATGACTGGAAAAAAGCTGTGTCGAAGGAGGCCAAGGAAGAAGGAAGGGCAGATGATCCATGCCAGAATATATTGTTGCAGTTCTGATGTTGCATACAAGTTACTTCATCACTGAATTCAATTTGTGCTGTATCACATCATGTTTCCACCGACCTCAGGGGCTGACTGACACCAATAAATCAAAGGTTTGAACATCCTAACCTTCCATTTGAGCACTTTGTACTTAAAATTGCCAACATTACCATAAAAGAAAATGTTGATTTTGTCCCTGAAGTACTTTATCACCTTTGCAAAGGCAGTATTTTTGGCTGATCAACATAGCTCAAAACTTCATAAAGCTATCTTTGGAACCATAATGCTAGTATCTGAAGGATTTTTCTCTTGCTTAATTTTAACCACATAGTTGTTATTTGTCTAAGTATAATGTGAATCACCTAACCCTCATCATAGTTAATGGAAAAGAACATTCCTCTCCTGAGTACCAGAGATATTACATGTATCAGTTGTGTTCTGAAAGCAACTTTCAGTTGTCTGAAATTAGTGAGAAGAATGTCTTGGTTTGCAAATCTAGGTCCTTGTTTCTTCTGTTCGATGTAAAAAGATAAAAGAAACCTGAATTGAGTCATTTGACTGACACTCAATCTGTTTAAACTTACATTTGCTTCAGTCTGAGCCTTTATAATGAGTGGAAATCTGAGCATTGTGAAGCCAACAGTCATTAAAGCCAAGGATGCTACTTAGTTCATTCTAAGTAGGCAGATAAAGTAGACCAAATGGATCATGGCCTAAAAGTACCTATATCTCTCTGGTAATTATAAGGGGAACCTGGGGGACCTAACTAAGTGAGTTTCCAGAAAATATAAACCAATATGCACTGATACTGCTCAGCAATTTTTCTTGAAATTCTTGTCCAGATCCTAAATACCTTGAATTCCTCCCGGCTCTCACATGTATCCCTCCTTTTTCATGTTCAGTCTAGTTAAGATAATTAAATAAGATGTGAAAGGTGTGGTGTCTAAGTATGCCTGGAGTCAAACACTGAAAAAGCTAATGCTTAAAAACATTTTCCCCTTTTACTTACAAGTACTACAATAATTATGAATACCAAATGACAGACAATATAAACACTTAAGAGAATCATGATGAGTACTCTGCGGAACAATCTACAGCACAAACATATTCCTTTTTGGACCTCCGTTTCCTACTCAAGTTATTCTGCAATTAAAAATAATTAGTACAGCGAGAATAACTGAGCAAATGACCATTTGTACAGGACATAGAAGATGCCCAGATAAATATTTACTGAGCTCTTCAAGATTACTTGCACACAGAGAAAATATGATGTCCAAAGACACCCTTTGCAATTGTCACAAATGCATTTAAGGTGTTCTAAAAGCAAGCAGACATCTGTCTTTTAAAGTCATTGATCATATTTGGGAGCAGAAGTATTGAATGGTGGTACCCACTACTCATCCCTTCAGGCACCCAATTCCACCCTGATAGAATGTCTGCTCAGGAGATTGTTTTGTGTGATGCTGGAAAGCAAAGATGCATAAGTAGCAGATGTGGATTTTTACATTTGCAGTGTCTTTCTCTCTGAGTAGCGATCGTTCTGATAGATATTTTGACATGACATTCTGACAGAAAACAGGGAAATGTATGCTAGGGATGAGCTGGAAGACCACTGAAGTAATTTTAAAAAATAAAGACTGTCAAAAGCAATAACATGAATACACTGATCTCTATTACAGGTGTCACAAGACAGTCAAAAGATATTGTGTGACAGATATCCGGAATAAACTACTTATGGCTCTGTGTCAGGAGACACAACCACAATGGCAGCCTTCCAAATGTCCAAAAGGTCTTTAAGGTTGACTGGCTACATTAGCTGGGATAACAGTACGAGCTAATCTATATGTGAGTGTTCTACTTCTTGTGCTGCATTCACTCAGATAATCTTGCTTTAGTCCTCCTGGAGCTTCATGAAAATTAAAACGGTTTTGCATAATGAAAAAAAAATGGCACAGTATGGTTGAGCACGAGAATTCAGAAAATCAGAAAGAACTCCCAAAATCACCAGTATTATTTAAGCTGAATTGTTATAGTATTCTGTAATTTATTGATTTGATTTGTTTAATTTTCTTTCCTTTATTTCTCTTGCCCTCAGGAAAAGGTTACAATGGGGAAAAAAAACTAACTTAGCTTTTTTAAATGAAAGGAGAGGCTCACAAATAAAATTCTTCTGGAAAGAAGGGAAAAAATGCAACACCAACTGAAACATAAAACTGACAAACACATGGAAAATTCCAAAATATGCCATGTTGAAGAAGTTCTTGACAGAGTAAAGTAGATGGAGGTACCTGAGCCCCACTAGTTTTCAATGAGAACTGGATAACTAACTGTTCTTTCAAAATGTTCTTATAATCATCCCTTTAAAGAATTTGCATTCTGCTACACATTTTACTATAAAAAGCAATGTACCTTGTACTAATTTCTTGCATCGTCTCTACAGTTATTTGATACATTTGAAAATCTTTTCCTGTTCTGCTCAACTTTGCACTAAATTCTTTAAATGGACTTGTTATTAAGAAATCACAGTTAAGCACTTGGATTTTACTTCAGGGTCAAATTGCAAAGGACACACATAGCTAATGATGAAAACAGATGCTTAGTGTAAGTGTACACCTGATACAGACAAAAAGGGCAATCAAAGATAAGGGGAGATCACAAAGCTCCAGAGAAATTTGTACACCAGTGTTCTAGAAAACTAAGGACTCTTAACAGTTTGAGTTTGAGAATTAAATGGTTACTAAGTGGAAAAACTCTTATTGTCTTCAGAGAGTCAGGATTCAACTCGTTTATTTCCTAATTAGTTATTAAAGATAATACTGAAATAATTAATTTCAAAGAAACTTGAATTTAGTCTTAATATTATATGTATCTTACCTGGTTCTTCGTTCAGAAATAAAATCAAATGCATTTGACCCAAATAATTGAAATTTCATTTAGGCCTGCTTGTGGCCAATGGTGTCCATGGCATGGTATGATCACAGAATGAAATCATAGTGAAATATTCTTAAAGTGCTATCAAAATAATTGTTTTGGTTTTCCATGAGTATTTCACAGGTGACAAAGTGTCAGTACCTCACGTAAATGATCCAATGGAGAAGATGTCAGTTCTTAGGTAGGTATGCACATGAGACAAAATTCTCAGGATGGTAAAAACCAAGATTAGGTCATCAGTACATAAAAAACCTTATTATTTTCTCTCTATTGCATTGGTTTGGTTGTTTGACTGATTTTTAAAAGCTGAGGATAGGGCCCTGAAAAGCAGCATGTGTACATAAAAACAGTAAATCAAAGCAAGCTAGGGAACAGATTTTTATAACAGATTATGATATCCTATTTGAATATTTCATAAATCCTGCTAAGAAACCTCCTATGTAATTCTAGTCCAAGATCAATAAAAGGAATGTGACATAAAAAGTATTACAAGAGATGATGAAAATGTGATTTCTGTCTTAGCAGATGGATGAGAAAACTCATTATTTTGTCTTTAATTTTTAAAAAGTCACAATGGCATGCTAATAAATTGGTGTGGTCTTCGAAGGATACTCAGAAAACTTGTCCGCTAGAGTTCATAAATCTCCCAAGTGTTTTGGAATTACCAACGCCTTCAGGACACAGAAACACAAACCACTGGTTCAATGTCAGTTCTGAGAAAAACTGTGAATGTTTAAACAAATAATGAGATAAAAAGTGATGCATAATTAAAGGGTTTCTTCAGAAGAAGTCTGAGTTATATTTATTTTAAAGGTGGCAGGGAAATACATTTGCACCTGTGTATGCTCCAAAGGTGTCATTTTCACAAGTCTTAGTGCATAAAGAGGGCCTAAGCACATAATACATTATTTAAAGGATTCTGCATTTCAAAGAGAATAAAACTACATGAAAATAAATCTAATATTTAATTTTAATAATATATCAGATTTTCTAAAATACTGGTCCAGAAGAAGCGATTTAAACAAATTATCATGCAACACAGGTCAATAGTTTGGTTTGGTTTGTATTGAAATTGTATTTATGAACAGTCTAACAAAAGATCATGTTGCATCTGTGTAATTGGCCCTATTTAAAGGGTGACAAAGGTAAGGGTTGTTCTCTGCTTTGCAGTTTTCTCTGGTGAGGATACAGATTTGAAATTGGTCCACATTAATACTGCAGCAGCAGACTTTCCCGGGCAATTCAAGTAAATTTTAGCTAAGTCAGTAACATGAGGGATATGGAATATTTGCCACAATAGGCATCGGGCTCAAAATACACTCCCTCTCCATTGCCATCAGGCAACAGAAACTGACTGCCAGGCAGTCAAGGGCCTTTCTGATATGGGTAAATCCCTTAAAGGGTCTGCAGATTCCCTCAAAATATGACATAGGAACCACATGACTGTAATTATTTTAAGGTACTTCACTGTGAAGCTTAAATTAGGAAACTAGTTCCTTTAGTTACTTTATATCTAATTAGAAAACCACTTTCATGTTCAGTCCACAGACAGAGTGGTGATGTGTGTATGCCAGCACATAGGGCAGTACACCCAGTGCAGATCTAGAGGCTAAAACACTTCTTACTGAGACCAGAACAAACACAGAATCACAGAATGGGTGATTCTGTGACCGCGGTGGATATTTGGCCCAACCTCCCTGCTCAAGCAGGGTCATCCTAGAGTGTATTGCAGAGGATTGTGTCCAGGAGGTTCTGGAATATCTCCACTGGGGGAAACTCCACAGTTTCTCTGGACAATCTGTTCCAGTGTGTGGTCACCTACTTAGTAAAGTTCTCTCTCTTATTAGGGTGGAACTTCCTGTGCATCAGTTTCTACCCATTGCCTACTGTCCTGTTGCTTGGCATCACCAAGAAGAATCCGGCTCCATCATCTTGACACCCTCCCTTCAGACACTTGTAGACATTGCTAAGGTCCCCTAATACAGACTAGCTGCATTTTGGGGGTGCAGTTCAGATTACCTCTGGTCTGATTCTGCTAGCTATGTGCCCATTAGGAGCTGGGAATCATTGGAAATCCCTCTAGAGAGTGTCTTCTAGTTTAGTTTCTACCTGAAAGGGATCTGGTCCCCAGGCTGTAAGAGTTTCTCCATGATACAAACACAGGTGACCAGCGTCAGACAATAATGTACTGGACCCATAAGGATCTTGATCACCTGGCTCTTCTGCACTGCAATGTGTCACTAAATGGCATTACATCCTGATATAATTAAAGTGCTGTGAAAGGAACATACTCAGTTTTTAACATTAAATCTTGTGTTTAAATTAAAAGATGTTTCAAGAGGCCTCAGCTGATACTGGCTAATGCTATAAGTGTTCCATAGTATAATTAATTACGTGAAAATCTAAGATTTCTCCTTCTCAGGAAGTCATGCAGCTATGCAAGCTAGTCATTATCTCTTCAGATACTGGTAGTTAAAAATTAAGATTCAGTGTTACTGTCTTTCATGCGTTCAAATTCCCATAATGCCCCAGAAGTGATTTTGCTTTCTAAATATCTTTTTTGCAGGTGTCTGCTAACTCAATAGTTCCTTTTGTATTATTTACTTGAAAACCGGCAGTCCAGTTGAGTCAATCATATGTGAACTGTGGTTTTACACTACTGATAGTATTAGATGGTAATCTATAGTCAAAACATAGGAAGAAATTGATAGTGTCCTTAGGCAATTGTAGAAGGAACTAGCTTTTGAATTACCATGACACTTTTTATTTCTGTCAAGATTTCACATTTGGGACAAGTTTCACCAGATAATGACACATTGCACAACAGAATGACACAATACACAAGGAAGGGATGATTCCTGTAACAAATACAAATTATTTATTGCAGATTTGAGAGAGATCCAAATATTTTTGGAAACCCAGAATCAGGAGTTGCTGGAATCAGTTGCTTTCCAAGAAGGAGCCATGCTGTGAACCATTTATCGATTCAGCCACTCAGATTGTAGTCAACGTCTTCCACAAGCCTTTTATAAGAAATGTCTAAATAGGAAGTGTATCAATAGGAAGTGTATTCAATCTCCTTTTGAAAAGGAGATTGAAATCCAACAAATGCAGTAGGAAATCATTTGAATACTCCAGAATTATCCCAGCCTCTAGTCCAAGTTATAAATTTATCGTAGTAGCAGTAGTATCCATGTTTTTCTGTATAAGTTTTTAATTTTCTTAAGATGGAGGGTGATAATCTCATCTCCTTTATAGATGTGGATAAAACAAAATTGTTTCTTATATTAAGAGTATATGCAAACAATATCAGTCATGAGTGATGACGATGTCAAGAGAGTCGGAGATCATTAAAACTATGTAATAATGAAATAAAACTATAATTTTAGTATCCTAATGCCAGGATTTGGAAATTGTTAACTCACTTGTCTACCATTGGTTTCTGTGTTGCTATAGCTATTATATTGTCTCCTTGCATTGGCTAGCCAAATGGCCAATCCCCTCTTTGGCCCAGCAGCGGGAAATTTGAATAAAGTCCTTTTTTGCTGCTGAATTCCCTGAGTGGTCTCTGTCTCCTGGCTTAAGTACCTCTGCCACCTGTCCCTGCCATGAGGGACGGGCGGCGGGGGGGTGATTCCAGCCCTGAAAACTTTCACAGAGCGGCTGGCAGTGACCCCCCAGAAACCCCTCTTACAGCAACATCTTAAGATCTTTCAGAAGTTTGGGTATTTAAACTATTTAGACATTAAAGCCAGCTATATTTTTCTAAATAAATTCTTGGATCTGGACTTCACTGTTTTCTTGGTTTTATGGCCTTGATCCCATGGGCATGAAAGAAAATAATACTTTTGGCTTTTCCATACTCTCTTTTGTATCAAAAATAACCAAGAAATCCCATATACAGTAACCCCCTTCTCACTCATACACACAAATAAACAAGAAAAAAACACACCCTGTTTAGCTAACCTGAAGTCCCTAATACAATAAATTTTGCACTTAACTTTAGAGCAACACATTCGAACTCAGGTTCCAGAATAAATTTTCCTCTGGGTTTATAAATAAACATTTGTGGTTCTGCTTTCAGATGGGTTCATAAGAAGGCAAAACTCACACACTTTTTTCCTATGTGGCATTCTGTGTGCAATGCAGCATGGAAAACAAATCTTAAGAAATGAAGTTTGTTAATTTGTTTGTTGTCATTTAAATCAAGTCTGGAATGTATGTAGCCTAATAAAGGGAATGTGCTGAAAGTGAAAGGCAAGTCTGCTTACTGGAATTGAATTTACAGCTACATTTCTTGAGAATGTGTGTAAGCGTGGAGGTTTGAGTACATGACACACGTCCTCAGGGAAAGTGGGTCACTTGACCATATTTTCAAAGGATGCTGGAGCAAATCTGAGCTTATGAAAGTATGTGGATTCACACACTAAGAAGTTGATACTTGCTGGATACAAATCTAGTAAAAGAATCCATTTTAAAGTTTGTCATCCAAGTCAAAACATGCCAACATAGGCACATGTTGGTAAGGTGTTACTATGACATTTAACTGGTGCTGTAGGGTTAAGAAGAGACAAAGTGAGGTTCAGAGTGTGTAGCTGGGAATGTTCAACTTAGATATTGCAATGATTGGATGAATAACTCCTGTTAGAATACACAAGTTTTGGCTGAAAGATGTTTCACTTACTTTAAGTCATCTAAAAGTTAGGGATTTATTTGAAAATGCAGGGTTCCCCTTCAGCCAGGAGTAACCAGGCCCAGTGAGATTCATTCACTAGCCCCAGATGTCCCAACACGAGGAAGGCTAAGCCAACCCACCCTTTGGCAGCACCTCTGTCTAAGCTGACTATAGAGGGAGCTAGACAACCAGAATAGACCTCTCCACAACACACAGATAAAGTTGGGTAAAGGACACCCCACACATGGCACCCAGAGAGAGTCAGATACTTCTGGCAAGTGTCACACAAGCCCCAAACACCTATGAATGCTGGTTAGGGGAAGGGACAGTCGGTGTGGAAGTTTGAACTCCTCTTCCTCCTGATGCTCTGACAAGTTAGGGCTCAGATATCTCTGTTCTTCCTGGAGTGGAAGTCTTCATAAAAGCCATGTTTCTGGTCATGAGAGGTGCTGTGCTGCCTAAATCTGTCTGCAGCAGGTGCTCTTGCTGCTTTTCTTGGGGAAGTAGTCCACTCTGAGAAGGTAGCTGGGATGATCCTTCATATGCCTGAGCCTGCTTAGATCCTCACCTTCTTTCATGTTCTAGGCCCTGTTATACTTCATTGTGCTTATTTCGATATGGTTAATTACGTTTATTTTTCCGCTTAAATAACAATAAAGCATTTCCTAGTTTTCCTTCTAAAGGTAACAATGGTGTGCAAATCTCATCTTTTGCCCACTTGCATTCACTCAGTGGCTTACACCTGGGATCAGTTATGCTGCTCTGCAGAGCTTCAGTGAACTTGAGTTTATGTTTCTTTTTTTTCCACAGTGCTGTATTCCAACTCCACTCCATGGAAAAGGTCTGACCATAATCTTTGTCATTATTACTTCTAATTTTTAAACTATGTTAATAAATGTTAAGGTTAAGGGAAACCACTATGATCTGATTTTCTACTTAACACAGGCCAAAGGATTGCAAATGTCTGGAAAATGTCTATCACCATAGAGCTTAAGACTTTAGACAGATGGATAGATTTATATCTTCTTTTTAAAAACTTGAAAATATGTCAAACACAGTTCTAGAAATGTATTTCTGAATGGAAACTCTTTGCTTCATATTGAATGTCAAGGTCCAGATGATAATTGCAGAACAAGTGAGGAGAATTCTTTGTTCTTGTAAACCAAGATAGTTAGAAACACTGACCTCAACCTTCCTCAGACACTGAAACCAGACACATTTTTAAAGACATTTTCTCTACTTAAGTGAAATAAAGCAGAGCTTATGTTACTCTTATTACTGGTTTCATACTGTCTTTGATCATGCATTATAAGAAGGACAAAGGATTACATAATACCTTGTACATAGTAATATTTTATGTCTGAAGTCATACACAAAGAAACAGCTTAAGAAAAATGATAGCATCCTTAACCACCTGAGCTCCTTTAAAGGACATAGAAAATCTTAAAGCAGTACCAAAACCTTATGCCAAAGGCATTTTTTAGTGAACTATACTAAATGTTGTTATTGACTGTTCTCTAACAGCTTGCATATTGTATTCCTAATGCTCTATTTGTGTGGAAATTCAGCATGATGAACAAACACGTCAGCAACGTAACTACGTCTGATTTCTGATGTCTGATCAATCAATCAGACAAATCATGTCTGATTTACATTTCAAATGCACTGGTTTTGTACTAACATATCTTTAGATTTAGAGTTACTCTAGTAATACCGAATGTAAAGTTAAAATGAGATTAATGCACATCTCTATTTATGTCTCTCCCCTCTCTCTGTATCAAGCAGTCTGCTCGTGCATGTGAAGCAGGTGGATATAAATAGATGAGCTTTCAAAAACAACTGTTTCATTATCAAGGGATGGATTGAACAGACTGAACAGTAGGAATTAAATATTTATTAAGTATATATAGAAGCCACTCATGGTGAAAAGTTTGAGTTTGCCTGGAAGCAGCCTTGCTGAAATAAATCCTTGATGCTGTGGAGTTTTAATATACATTGTTTTTTGTTTGGTTTTTTTTTTTCTGTTATTTTTACAGCTTTCCATAGGGTACACGTTACCACAATCAAAATCTCACCTTTTAAGCAACTTTTATTTAATTTGATATTTTGTTGGTGGCATTTCAGTATTATTATAATTAAGGCAACTCCTGAAGGAAATTATATTAATAGTATACAAGCACCCACCACTGTAATGTGGAGAAAAGCTGAAAAATATTTAAATTATTAATTTTCTACATCATCAGCTTTTCAGTGATTACAAATATTGAAGGAAGCATATAGGAAAGTAGGTCAAATGACTTCAGATAACTGGAGGAGAAAACCTCTAGGGACAAAAACCAAAGCAGAAAATATTATAGAACTAGAAAAGTCTATAAAGTATAATGAGAAAGAATGAGTATACTGTAGTAAAGATGACAAAACAGACCTCATTTACTGCTCAATAGTGAAAGCTCTCAATGGATGATAATATGAAGAAGGTAGTGTTTAGTGACATTTTTACATCACACTTCGGTAACATTTTTGATGGTTTCAGTTGATTTTAATATGATAAAAATAAGGGGTAAAAAAATTAAGGTAGAACAGATAAATGTCACTTTAGATCAACTGAGTCTGGTGAAATTCATTTGGGATCGATTAGAGAAATAACCCAAAAAACCTCCAAAATATTAATGAAGAACTGAGAAGTTATGGAGAATAGATGGAGTTTCCATACATAAAACTAAGGTTTTTTAGTCCCTAACTTTAAACATTTAGTGATTATCTTAATCAGCTGTCTATACCTATTTAGTATTTAATCCAAATATATGAAAGTTGTCTGTCTCTCTGCACTCTTTCAAAGAGGTGTTCAATTTGTCAAGACTCCTAATTGGGGTACTGCACACAAGTGACTAAAGTATTTTTATGAGAGTCTATATTATAATATGTCCCTTTAAAAGAGAAAGAAGATGACAATCTCTGCTATTGTAGACCATTCATTTTGTTTTCATTTACAGAAAAATACTAGGTAAAGTACTAAAACTATTTGTAAGCAGTTATCCTAGAAAATAATAAGAAATGTGAGTCAACACTGATTCTCAAGAATAAACAAGAATAAACATTTAAGATTCTTTCATATATCAACTTATAAGGAGAAAGACCATCGTTTTCTTGTGTCTCAGCCAGAGGAAAGTTCTTAAAATGTCCTGTATGATCTTCTCAAAATGAGGCTAAGAATTTTGTGACTTGGATCTATGATCAGATATAGGCAAAACCAGATAGAAGATTGTACTTAAAGAATACCTAATGTTGGTTCATTTTTGTGGACTTCTTCCGTGGTAGTCATTGGGTACTGCTCTGTTTCGCTCATTACTATGATAACAGAATAAAAAGTCTGCTGATTTAAATTACAGATGACACTCACTTAAAAGATTTAGTGTGACTACAATGCACTGAATTGGATTTATAGTAACTGATTGGAGAATTGCTTTGAAAAGATTAAATATGTTGCAGTTCTGTAAAGAAGAATGCAAAGATCAAAAGCTAGGTGACAACTGATTTAGACTGCATTTGTGCACGAAATAACCTAGGGATATAAGAGACCACAGTCAGAGGGGTTTTTGCTTGTTATTGCTTGTTATTGCTTGTGCAATAATAGGCAAGTATCAACAGGCATGTGTAAACAGAACTATGATCCACAGGTAATGGTGTCTCTTTACAAAACATTGAGGAAGCTTCATCTGAAGCATTTTGTCCAGTACAGAGAACTGCATTCGAAGATAAGAATCAAAGAAAGTTCAGAGGAATGGTATAGAATGTCAAACTTCTACAAAAATTGACCTGAAGTAAAGAAGAAGGAATTGCAGTTGCCATTTCTGAAGAAAGAGTCCTGACACATGAAAAGTTGAAAGATAAACAGAAATTGAAGATAAAGAGATAAACTGAACACAAGGTAAAGAGAAACTAACTGTGAGTAAGCTACTGGAACATATTATCTAGTTTATCATATAAAGGACAGTTTTAAGAAAAGGTTAGGCAAATATGTCACAGAAATGTTGGCCTTGCCTGAGAGAAGGGGCTGACTTAGATGACCTTTGAGATCTTTTCCAGGACAAGTTTTATTTAAAGCATCACCAAACATTTTCCACAAAGAACTCTGGCCACTAGGCAAAGTGAATAACAAGACTGAGAACAAGCTTGGAGAAGAACTAAAGTCCACTTGACTCTGTTTCTTGG
>NW_016690254.1:4495565-4523973 GCF_001604755.1 Lepidothrix coronata | reverse complement strand
TGTGCAACACATAAACAGGGGAAAATGGTTTTTGCCCATAAATCAGAACTCTGACAATATATTTATAGCTCTCGCTCTATTGGGAAGTATGTAAGTTTTTTAAATACCAGATAGACTTGTCTGAATATAAGGAATTTGAAACTGACGTTAACATAGGAGGGAAAAGTTGGAAAATATGATCTAAGCATAATGATACAAGCTGAGAAACCAAGAAGTAAATTAAAGGAACACACATGTGATAATGCTGGAAACTATGCATGATTTTTAAACTAACTTACTAACTTTGGTCACTGTAGTTATAATGACTTTTAAATGCTTTCAGTTGTAATAAGTGTGTGGAAAGTACTAAGAAATAGGACATGCCCAAGAAAATTGTCTAAATTCATGAAACCAGAGTATAACTAAAGGCCAAAAAATAAAAAAAAAAGAAGGGAGGAAGAAAATAAAAGGGAAAAAATAATGAAAAATGTGCAGAGAGGAAAAAGAGTAGCAAAAAATTTCAGAAGATTAGTTTAACCAGTCCTGATGACAAAAATTTGGATATTGAAAAATATTATTCATGCTGGCTGAAATCAATTCCTTGGGGCAATAGTAAACAATTAAAATTATATAAAATTACATAAACAGGCAATAAGTCTTTTTGTTAAGATCACATGTATCTCCATCAGCACATGAATGTATAATGAACAAGATAATGAGGACCAAATCACTTTTCTACCCTCTTTGTCACTTTAGACTCAGGTGTTCACTGGAAGATGAACAATGTGCTCAAACAGCACATTGACAGAAATGGAGAGGATTCATCCTGCCTTTCCTCTGAATCCATGTTGTCTAAACAGTACAGGAGCCATATGTGTGTAAAGAGCAACTACATGCAAGTTGCGAGAATTTAGGGAGGACTGTGTAAGGACATAGTTCTGGCTATGTCTGTAAGAAGTAATCTGTCTTTCCACAATGTCTTTTTTCCTTTAAATGATTGTAGATAAATGACACTCATCACCATACCCAACTTCTGTTGTATGTAGTATAGGTTACACACGAATGGGAAATACTGTACAAAATTTCAGTTTAATGCAATTATTGCCTCATTTGTTGCTGCAATTATGATTTGATGAAGACATTACATAATTACCCAGCCAACATCTCTATTTTAGATACAAATAAAACTTGTTCAGAATGAAAAATTTTGAAGACAATGATAAATATCCATTAACTATTTGAAAAAGTCGACTTCAAGAGAACTTGGCCTGTGTCTTAACTTTGAAGGGAGTGGCCAATAAAACAGACAGGCTCTCTTATTTAAGATTAATTTAGCAGCTTTATGCAGTGTATTAACTATCTTTCAGTCTAACAGCTTCATTTTGCATATGTGGCAGTAAACATTTTCCTCAGTTCCAATGGCAACCTATAGGTAAGCAGGGTGGAAGGAGGAAAAACTAAAAGACAAACTTCTGGAATCAGTTTTCTGGAAAACTGTCCCTATGCTTCAGTGATCAAAAGCCCCAGACAGTCTATCTTCTTCTGTTGTGTTGCACTTTCATTTCTTCAGTATTTATGCAGCTGGAGAAGTGACAGTGCACAGTAGATGTCAGGGGCAGAGACTATGACAACTGTACCTGAAAATGATCAGTCCTGGTTAAAGTGGGGGCAGAGGTTTAACTGTGAAATGTGAAAGCAAAACGATTAGTCACAACACAAGGATATTTTTCATCTATTTTTGGTGTGTGTCAATTTTCTACTAAAATTTTACACCGTTTTGCAGTTCCAGACTAATAGTAAAAAAATACATTGGTGAATTAATTCCCGCACATTCATATATACATACTTCAGACAAATATCTCTTGAAATTTTACCTTTATAGTCCTTCAAAACTGAACTGATGTGAGAATATTGTTGTATTTCTGAAAGAATGATTGTAAAAAGAAAAAAAAAGTATCTAAAAAGTGTATGTTAACATATCTCTAAAAGAGCAAAAAAAGATTCTCGGGATGAGTCAGTGCTCAGGATGAGCAGGGCCAGCAATAAGAGGAAGAATGTTTTAACAAGTGTAAAAGGCATCAGCACCAATTAAGTACTTATGGTGACTCAGTCATTTGGAGACCAGAAAATAATGGAGCAGACAAACAAATAATATTCTACAAGGGTTAAAACTAAATCTCCAACTGACCAAGGGTTGAATGGTTTTTCAGAGTTGAACAGAAATTAAAAGTTTCCAGTAAGACAGGAATATTTCTTCAGCACAGAAACCCTTAATTGAATGCCAAATTCCCTATAGCTTGGCTCTTGTTAACCATTCATGCTAATTATTTACTATGGATTTGTAAGAAGTAAGACCAATATAGAGGTTACTATCTGAGTATATTGGAAGAATGAAAATGAAAATATATTTATTTGAAAATAAACTTCCCTGTAGACAACTCTAATCTTAGAAATGCACATTCATTCTTGAGTTCATTTGAAGAAATGTAACTGCCCTGGCAGCATCAAATAGAATTTTGTGTGTGTTAAAAAAATATGAGGTTTCATTGTTATGAACTACTGGATCACAGGTCATGTTCATTATGAAAATAACTGCAGTTTAATTGTGATTCTAGAGACCAGATATCGAAGTTTTCAATTTTTTTTCTAAATGAATGTCAATAGCACTTTATTTCTGCTATTATTTTATACTTTTGGTAAATGTACTTATCCTCTATAGACATTGAAATGGGTTCAGTGCAGTCACTTTTGATCTTAGATAGTAAACAACCCTGGGATTCACTAGCACTTGGAGGGGAAACTACTAGAAATCTGTGGTGACACAAGCATAGGCAAGAAACCCCTTTGGAAAAGAAATGGTCTTTAAATTCTGGTATACATTACTATAGTTTGCTTGTAGGACATAATTCTTTTTTATGCTTAATTCCACTCCTTTGGTAGCTTCTGCCAAATTCTGATCTCCCTGGAATAATTAGGAATTTTTCCCACTAATATTACTGGACAGACTCCAACTGCCTTTGATGGGTTTTCAAATAATGTCTCAGAAAGCTCTATTTCAAATTAGTTGTCCCAAGAGATTCATACTCCTGTGGCTTAGAAACTGGGAAAATAACTTATTGCTAAATACTGGAAATGTATTAGAAATTAATTTCTTATGCTGTTTCAGTCCTTTACTTCTATTCTTCTCTAAAAAACCCCTCACCAAACAGAACTAATCAATTAGGAAAATTAAAGAAACAATATTTCAAAACTCAGAACATCGGTCTTTGAGGAAACTCATTTCTTAACTTGTCTGAAAGGCCTATTTCATGTTTGTTTGCCAACTGAAGTACTGCACACTCACTGGGATTTCTGGAATTGGAATTTTTCTTTTGACTATCATGCAATTATATGCAAAATCTCTTGCTTAGATGTGTGTTCCATGTAAAGATCTTCTAATATTTAGCATTAAAGAAGTGCACATTTACTTACTTATATTTCCTACTGAGCAAAGGTCTGGCTTCCAAGCATGTTTATGATAGCTGACCTAAAAAAAACTGGACAAAAGAAAGTACATTTGCTCTTTTTTTTTTTCTCCCACCTCACTGACTTGACCAGCACATTTGCAAGGCTGTTTTTGAAAAGGATGTGCCAGCTGACTTTGATGTGTTTTTCCTGTTGCTTCACTACTTAAAGGTTTTATTTATTCCCTTTAACTTGGAAAACAGGTCTTTATTTAAGGCTTCCAGACACAGTGCTGAATTAAGGGTTGAGTTGATTTGCATCACTTTCATTAAGTGCTGGGAGGCATCACTTTTCAAAGATTTTCTCCTCATTCTTCAACACTTCAATATACATAAGTTTCCTCTAGGGAATTCACTTATTCTGAAATGTTTTGTCTATAAATTTTTACCACAGTAGGAGGAACCGAAAATACTTTTCTAGATATTTCTTTTCTCCAAACCAGTATAGAGAGCAAGAAATGCTCATCAGCCCCTCAGAGGCCTTTAGAAACTTCTCTGAGCAGAAAAATATGGCCTCATGTCATTCATCCTTTATTAAGAAAAAATATATTTGTCAATGACTTGTGATGGAAATACACACCATCTACCTCTGAAGTTTGCTTGTCTATAAAACAGCCACTCAAAATCCCCAAGGACCCTTGAATATTTACTGCAAAATAAAGCAATAACCGTAATATTTATACTAACATATTATCAGAGGCTACAGAACTGATGGATTTTGTACGTTGAACTGTTTTGTGACATTTGTTCTTAACACCTGTCATTAGGACAGAGAGATATCAAGAGCCACCCTGGGCATTCATGCAATTCGTGCTGACAAGAAGAACTGACCCTATTTCATGAAAGGTGCTGCTTTCACTAGGATCTTAAATGATGACAGCAGTTCAAGCTTATAAAGCTCTTTCTGCTCTTCAGAACATCAAGAATTTTATGCAACCAAGGATCATAGACCAGGACCTACCTAGAGTTAGAAGTTTCACAGAGAAGGATAAATGGGCTGAAAATATCAGACAGAGGCAGAGACACGTCCTTGGGGAGCTGCACTTCTGTCTCTTCCATGTGAAAGGAGTGGGCACATAATTACTGTTTCTAGGAGCAGCACTTGCTCTGTTGTACTACTGCCACCACTTGCTGATGGCCCACATGTCCCAGTGTGGCTTTTCTGGAGATCAGAGATAATGACAGAGCAGACAGTCAACATTTCCTACTCCAGCAGTGCTGGCCCTGCTGCTTCTTCTTTGGTCTTTACTCCACTGAAAAATCCTTCTAATAAACAGAAACCTGCTGTAGCAGATAATCTTTTTCTTTCACTGTGAATGTCTATATCATATATTATTATCAGTCACAATATTGATGTCCTTTTGCAGGCCTCTCTAAAAGAATAACAAAAGCAGTTTACAGATCCTTTCTGTCTCAAAAATTTATTATCAACAAAAACACAAACTGAAATGTATTATTTATACTGGTAAATAACAGATAGAAGGAGTCTGCATAATGAATATAATCATTCTTCATTGTTTTTTGACCTATACTAAAACAAAAGTTCCAGTTTTCATGAGTCATCCTAATTACAGCAGTAATTGAAATTAGATTTGTTTTTCCATCATAAATAGGTCATCCATTAGAATAAATCATTTTATTGTCTTGCAGAGCTGTACAGGAGCCATGCAGCACACTGGGTTCTTGAAGCACTGTGTTCTGGACAATCAATAAGACAAATTTATGAACATGATTTGTTCAATGAAGTAATTTAATTGTATGTAATGTGATCAGAAAGGATTTAAAAAAAACCAAGTCGGGAATTGGGAAATGAGTAAAGCAGATGCATAGTAACACAAAAGCAAACCAGTAACATGAAGCCACCAAAATGTTGATTCAAGCTTTCATAGACTGGTCTATCTTCCTGGCTCAGGAAGCTTTTTGTGTTAAACTCTGGCAGAAGTCACCCAGTGCAGTCAGACTGATACTGACAAAGCAATTTGCACCATTGTGAGAATACTGGCACCAGTCCACCCATAGAGTTTCTGCTTTTTATATTTACAGACTTTGAATGGACAGAAAGTTGCTTTAGTTCAAGGGTCTGATCCTTACTGGCAATATAAAAAGCCTTCTGAAACAAACTAAATTATCACACATCCCTTTTCTTTTTGGAAACATGAATAAATTAAAGAACTCGCACATACATTTTAATTCCAAGGTGCTGTTTGCTGCTCTCCAGAAATAGCTTTATTGTTCATTAAAGAACAATAAAAAATATGCACCCCCAGTTCAGCAGACAGGCTCACAGGACGCAGCTAACCACAAGAATGAGATGAGATTTACAGCTTAGGTCTCCCATTTCCCAAGAGAGTGCCCTGCAAAATACTTAAAGAAGAAGATTTCTAATTTATGTCTGCAGCTTTTACAGTGAAAAAGTCTGCAAGTGAAAATCAGTCCTTTGCAAAAACTGATTTTACAATACTAAATAAATGGATTTTACACAGATATAAGAGGAATAATCCTGTCTGTCTATCAACAAGACAAGACATGCAGTATAAACGTGACAATGTACCCTGAGTGGGAATCCAGCCTTCCTGTTGTGGATATCACACTTTGGTTAAATAAGTCTCACTCTTCAGTGTACCTAAAACACCCAGTACATCACTCCAAGAACATTACTGCACTTACTCCACAGTCCAAAGCTCCCATCTAGACACCTTGATCATTGGCAGAATAAGGCTATAATTATTCCCTGTGGCACGTGAATGAAATGGCATAAGTAATGGAAATGCAAATTTATCTCTTCTTAACAAAGCCATAGAGCTGGGCTCAGTGTTTACCGTAATCCTTATATCCCTACAGGTCACTGAATCAGAGGATGATTGAGGTTGGAAGGGACCTGTGCAGGCCATCTAGTCCAATCTGACTGCTCAAGCAGAGACACCTTGAGCCAGTTGCCTAGGACCATTTCCAGGTGGCTTTCGAATATCTCCAAGGATGGCAGCTCCATGATGAACTTTTGCCTATATTTCAGAATTGTGTCTAGGAACTTAATTTTTAAAATATTGTTTCTTTATAGTTCAATAAATTGTTCAGTACAATAAAAAATCATATACAATTGTGCAAAAAAAATCTTTCTTCTTTTTCTTAGGACAAAGCAATAAAATTCATATAAAAGAAAAAAGCACAAGGTAAATAAAATAAAATACATATTTAACCTCTTCTTATGAATCATATTTTATCTTTATCTTGGTTTTAAAAGCATTGCAGGCATCTTTAAAAATTTGCATAATTGTTCATATTCAGCAATAAAATTAAGTTATTAATTAAAATACAGAATAAAAGTCATGTGACTTTTAATACCAGATATAAATGAAAAAGATACTTACAAAGCTTCTTGTAAATATTTACCTTAATGCTGTACAAAGTATCAACAATACATGATTTCATTAAATAAAACATTTAAAATGAGAAGCATATTCTCATTCTCTAACATGCATGTAGAATGTTAAAGGTAATCAGATTTCCGCTTGGTGAAATAAGGCTGGAGTGTCAAAGTGCTACGTTATATACTGGAGATTTAAATTGGCATATTTCTATTAAAATTGCAGAAAGAAAAGATATTGGCTCATTTGAGGTTTCATGACAAATTCAGACATTAATTGGGCTTGCCAATGTTTTGTATAATTTTCAGTGGGCACGGAAAGAGAACCAAATTCATTTCATCTATGTTGAACAGTTTCCACCAAAGCAGGGTTGAAAAAGATTGAGCCAACTGTGTTATCTGCCCTTGCCTTGACAGAAGCCAATCCTCAGCCATTTGCTAGCAAAACAAATGGTAATTTAATCAGACAACAAGTTCATGTAATATGCACATTTTATGTATGTGAAATAATGGGCCTTGTGTGCAGTGAAATAATAAATTTGCTGACCAGTTATAAAAGCAGACCAGCAAAGAGCCTTCTGGATAAACTAAGCTGGTACTGTGTTGAAAAAGGTAACCAAGGCTTTAAAACTCACAATGTTCTCTTTAAATCTTATTTATCAAGAATGTCTTGGGCTACCTCTGCTCCAACTTCAGAAGTTTATTATTGTAAATGCTTTTTAGTCTCATTGTTGTCACATTGTTTTTATAACAAATTATTCAACATTAGATGTCTGATTTAATCAAAAATACATATTGTGCATGATTTTAAGAAAGAAACAATTGAGAATCAAACTGTGTGCAACCTTGTTGCTTGTATTTGCCCTTTTAAGAAATCTTCTGTAATAAATTCTTCCTGGTCAACGGTCAATACATGGATGGATTCCATGTATCACAACAGCTTTGAAAGACACGTTGCTTTTTTTTTTTTTTTGGAATGTAGATTTACGTGAGTAATTTCTGAAATTATAATGGTAATGCTGTAGAATAGAGTTTGACATTCTTTCAGAACTGCAAAATGTAAAGGTTTCAGGGTCAAACTCACAGAATGTAGTTAAACATTTTTATTTTTCCATTTTGAAAGAAATGTGCCAAGTACTTGTGTCATACAGGACTTGAGTATATTAAAAATTAATTTCCACACTGCATTAAATATTCATAGATCTCATATGTGACAACCATGGCTTCATGTCAGTCTTGAAAAGTAAAATCTCTTTTCCTTGTTTTTGACATCTCTAGTCAAGACTTCACTACGTCTGTCTTTGAATCATCTCCAAAGTTGCTAATTATTATACCATAAACATGCATTTTTATTTTGTCTTGCCAAAGTGGTAAGAGATATTCATCAGTCTCATAAAATATTAACAGCTGGTCTTCATTTTGCAGTAATGGATTTATCTAGAGGTTTTAAGGTTCTCCAAAAGAAGAAAATATTTCTGAAGGGGAGGGAAGAAAAAAGGAAAAAGAAATCTAATCCCAGCTAGAAGAGATGGGAAGATTATGAGTATTCTAAACTGGATTTGTACTTGTAAAAGTCTTGTACTGTATAATATTCAGCAAAACCCTCCAGTCTTGCTTCCGTTTAGTGCCGGAGGAAATAAGAGATTGACTCTTCCATGTGAAATCTAAGATCACTGCTGCTACTATTTCTTCTGCCTTTTATGGGTATGTCATTAAAAAATAATAGTTTTGAGAGCAGACAGGTAATTTCCAAGAACTTCTTTTAAATAAAGATGCTTACATATAAAGATGATACTTGCATTGGCAAAGTATCAGTGTCTCTATGGTAAAAATACTTGTAGTGGGCTAATGAATTAATATAGAGACATTTCTTTAAAATCGAAGGAGATAATTAGTTACTAAAACCATCACTGTAAATATATGTAAAGCATGCCACAGTTTTAAAAGGATTTCTCAGCCCTTCTGAGTAATTCCTGGATAAAAATTAGAGTTAAAAATGCCACAGCCTTCAGGAAAGAACAGATAAAAATTACTGAAATCTTAGCTGTGAATGGTGCTTCTTTTTCTTTGTCTTTGACTTTTTTTTTTTTTGAGGTTAAAATGTAAAAAGACTTTTCATGTCTGTAAGCAAATATATCTCCCTCAGGTTTTCTGAGAGGATTTACAATTCCTACAGGAAATCACTTGTTTTGCAGTTTTTAGTTTACCTTTATAGAATTTACTTACTTCTTGGACAGATATAACTATAACAGTTATGGTTACCTCCAATGCTAAACAAGGATTTAAAGATAATTAAAATAATTATTTCAAACTATTGCATTTTTCCTCAGTTACCACAATCCCATTAACTTCATTAAGAATACCGTTACTACATTAAGACATATTCTTACAGTTTCAGAACCCATCTGGTGAAATAAGCAACAAGAAAATAAATTGTTATAGAAAGTAGCCATTTGTTTCAAAGCCTCTACCTGTTAAATTACATTCATTATTTCATGGGTAAAGTTCATTTCATTAATGCATCTAAACTGGGTGCTCTTGGTTTAGACCAGTTGGCTGATCCCTTAATAGATACTGGGGGAACTTCCAGTGAGTGATATAAGAACCTCAGGCTGGTGACTCATTATCATCCTATGCCACACCCAAGGGAAAAACTTCCCTCCCAAGTTGCGTGAATCATTTTGGAAGTGCCTATCTCCATGGACTACATAACAAGGATAGAGGCCTACCTTGCACAGCTATCAAATTTTGAGGTGCCTCAAGTTAGGTTCGATGGTAACTGGTGTCAGATGAGTGTCAGAAGACAACCCCAAACCACATCATTAGCTTTCATTTTAAAGTGGTTGTTTAAATGCAGGACATTACCATTCTGTCCACTTGAATAGGAAATCAGAAATGTTAGATGAAGCAGACTACACAACCTATCAGGTTATGTTTCTATTTTCATGATACTAGGAGAGGACTTTATGTAATGTGATTATTTGCATAATCATGGTTATTCCACATTCTTTCATGAAGGACATTACTACTTCTGACTAAGAGTATGTGAGTTTCTTTTGGTTTTTTTGAAAGTCAGAAATTAAGAGCAGTCTGTAACAAGGGTGGTAGCACAAACATCTCGAAGTGCATGTATTTCACAAAAAACATTTAAACAAAAAGTTCATCAGAGTCACAGAGCTCCTACTGAGTAATCTGAATCCCCAGGTATGAGAGGGAGAGTGACACACCTCCTGTAACTCCTGAGTCTCTTGGGGAACCACTGAAGTTTCTTGCCTATGAAGTTCCCCCTTACTTCGCTCTCTGAAATTAGGATGCATGTCTTCTAGTTTGACCATATGAAAACTCTGCAATACGTGCTTGTGAACTGGACGAAAGTGTATAACTAATATAAATTTCTGATGCCAAATAACAGTTAATTGACTAGTTTCAGAAATAGTTTTAGGAGCTGTTAAAAGCTGGAAATAAGCCCACAAATATTTCTTATATGTTTTGATCATGGAATATTTTTTTTTCTGTGCTTTATCCTTATGAGGTACAAATTTTAATGTAGAAAAAATGTAAAGAGAGCCAAATACTGACCCTCCAAAAATGTGTTCTTAACACACGTGTTTCTTAACAACAGTTAAGAAACAGCTGTATGTGGTATCTGGTGAATTTTCTTGCCTATGAGTAAGAGGATATGACACACTAATTTTATCTTAAAAGTATAATCTAATGCTTTTAATAAGGATTTGTTTAATACTGATTCCACAGCCAGATTTTTCTGTTCAGCTGTGATTTAGTATTTATTACAGACAGACAAATTTCTGGAAGAAACATGCTTGGGAAGAGTAGAGTGCTTCCATTTTTGGCATTTCTACAACTGTGTTCTATTGACCACATGCCATATGGCCACACCAGCTATGCTGCTGCAGCAGTTTGTCACCTGAAGCAAGCTCTGATGCCATAGAAAAAATATTTTGAGAGAGGAACAAGAAAAAATGCTATGCTGGCATATCAGTTTAATTGGTGACTAATATGCAGCAATACAACATCTGTTCATCTTTTATTTACTATTCTCTGGGCTTGTATTTTGGTAATAGATAAATGTACACTTAAAACAGGTATATCTGTAGTTTAGGGTACAATGACTGTGTAGAACTCCCATTCCTGAACTCTTCTTAAAAATAAGCACCATTTTAAAAGATCCACCACACATAGCCTTACCATGCAGCCATCAAGCAGCAATTCCTCAGATCTGAACAATGTCAGAGCAAACAGGCATGGTGGGACTGAATTTAAGAACACATAAGAGGAAAGCAGCTTTTCTGCATCAGGCCTTAAAAGGAAAGTACACAAATGTTTTACTTACATAAACCTTGCTAATAAGCATTTAACTGACAGATTTCAAGTGGTTTGTATTGACCATTATCACTGCCTCTGTACACTTCCAGTATTTAAACTGTTCAGAAAAACTGACAAAGCTTGCAGCTAGTCAAGAATTAGGCAAACCATAATCTTGTCAGTTCTTCAGGGAATCATGATGTTCATATAACGGGAATAGAATGCCCACTTTCTGTAGTAACAAGAACAAAGTTGAGTTTATATACAAAATTTCTGCTACAGCTTCTCATGACTGCAGGTAAATTGTGTCGTTTATAGTTGAGAGTGTTAAACAGATGTAAGCTACACTTCACTGTGAAAGTAAAAAAAAATCACATCCCGATATAGCATATTGGAATGCCTATTTTTATCTTTTATATTGTGAATTCTTTTTTAAAGGTTTAGCCTCTTTGAATGTGATGAAGGAATTGGAACTACAGAAATTGTGCCTGTCTATCCAGGACTCTGAAGTGGGATGCTCTCAAAGGATCTTCTAAGTTAAATGTAATTGTGGAGTGGAGAAATTAGCAAGGTGTGTACTGATTATTCTTCTTTGATGTTCCCTGCCTACCACAATAATATCATCTCAAACAACATGAATACATTTAGGCATGGACAAATGCTTTCGTCTGGAGAGATATGAGATGGCCTTAATTGAATAGTGCTGAACAAACAGAGTGACATTTTACCCTTTGCTATACTTTGTATCTCTGGATTTTTTCAAGCCTTCATTTTTCACTCTTCCTACAACACTATCAAAAAGACTGAATCAACTTTATCATGTATGTATCTCTTCCTATTCTTCACCTTTTTGAAGTAAAGAAACGGTGTGACCCATTTTCGCAGTCTTCAGATCTGTCTCTGGCTCTTGAAGTGAATAAAAATTGAGTGAACTTGTGAAAATGCTGCTAATGCTTTGCCAGTTTCATCCCCCACTTCCTTCAGCACTCCTGGTGTGTGTAAGCTGACCAAAGAACCTTGTCAGTTTTAAAAGAGTATAACCTTTTAACAATCATTTTCTGCTCTATTTTGCATGCTTCCTAATTTTTCTTCTGCTTTCGTGGATGCCTGATTTGGATACAATTTAATCTTTTTCATGTATAAAGATGCATGTAGGGTAGCATTTCTTCTGGCTCTTTCTCCTCTAAGTGCCTGCTGTCTTTCATGTGCTCCCAGAATTTCTCAAAAGCATGTGTGTGGTTGATAAAAGACGTTTAACTCTACCTGCTCTGACCAAAAATTCATGTGGCCTAAGCTATTCAGTACTTTGCTAATAACATCAACCACTCCTTTATACTGAGGTACCGTAACACCAAAAATAGAAGTGGGAGTGATGAAACTCTGAGCTGTGTAAATCATTTAGAATTTGGAGTTTAATTTTTAATCTTTAAAAAGCACCACTTTTTAAAGAGTGATGAAATTTTAGAATCATAATTTTTTTCCCATTTTATAGGTAGTCTGTGAAGAAAAAATAAAATTATAAGAAAAAAAATGATGAAAAAAAAAACAAGGAGGAACACATTTCAAAAAGTGGGAGACTTCCTTGTCTGACATCATCTGATGCCTCTATGATATTTGCAAATAGATTTTCTTGTACTATTTGAAATTTTCAAATTGCATACAAACCATATGATTAATAAATGTGCTTATTCAAATCAGGAAAATGATACAAGAACAAAAACCATAAAGAAAAATATTTAGATACGTCAAAACTTTCATAATGAATATATTTTACCTTACACTGTCAACATGAAGCTGGGAATGTTCAAATAGTGAGTAACTCATACTGAAACAGCTCAAAGGGTGGTGGACAGGAAGGTTCTTAAAATGCAGTGCAGGCTCAATCTTGCTTCTACTTTCCTAGGTGACCATTAGGTAATTTGACTATCAGGTAACTCCAGATTTTTCAGCCTTTGCTGTGATCAGAAATCCCTTTCAAGATCTGAAAACCTTAAAATAAAATAAACAAACCAAATTGTATTTTGCCCCCCCCCCCAAAAAAAAAAAATATTTTAATGTATCAGTATTTTCCAAGTGAGAACAGTTTTTTTAAGTATTCCTGGTAGTATATTCAGAGGTCAGGATTTGACTTGTTGAGGCTTCCACTCCCCCTCTTTAACTTCTATGCAGTATGCTGGCAAAAGAAAGGCAATGGCAAAATCCCCCAGGGTCGGAAGCAGTGTGATTAGCAGGTTACAATTAATTCTGTGTCTTGGAAGTCAATGGATATTTTACTATAGATAATGAAGGAAGCAGAAACAAACACAGAGAAAGAGCCAATCTTCTACTATTTGCCTGACAAAATAGTAAATCTTCTGTACATTACTTTTTGGGTCACCTCGATTATATTGAGAAATCTCATCTACTGTTATTAAGGAGCATTGTCAGGATAGACTGACTCACTCTGCAGTAGCATGATCTCAAATGATTTGGAAAGACTATTACCAAATAAATGGGTGTTAATAAGAAGAACAATCAGTCTGTATAAGTTGGTTAGTACAGGTACATCAGAGGAAGAAAGAGTGTCACTTGGACAAATAAGGAGTGAAACCTTAAAGTCTCTTGGAAAAATTTAAATCTATCTACATGCAAAAGCATTAGTCTAGCACTTTGTTTTTCAAGGAATGTGCAGTGCATTTGTGCAGTCTCCTATGAAGATGTTCAGAAAAGATTCAAGGACAATCATTTTGTTCTTAGATATGTCCCATCACTGGTCTCTCGAAGTTTCAAAACCTAATATATCAGAACCCTAACTGTATCCTCTAATGTCATCCCATAAATATTACCTCTATTAAGCCAGCAGTTCACTGTTTAAGCTGATAGATAGTTTAAAGTTAAACCATGACAGAAGGGAAAGGACATGATGTCCTGTCACTCCCACACTTTTACTACACACACATCATGAAAACATAAAATGAAAATTTAAGCAAGACTTGTAGCAAATCTTTTGCTTATATGTTTCATACTCCCACGCTGAAAGTCAACTCACTATAATTTTTTTCATTTTTTTACTTATTATGTGGCAAGTAAGTCCTTTTTACATTCCATTACTGAGCTCAGTTGGCTGGCCTTTTCTCCTGTTGAAGTGAGGAAACAGGGAGCAAAACATTAGTTCCTGTACTCAAGTGGCTGTCCAAGTGCTATTCTTCAGTACACCAAAACTTCAGAGAGAAAATATGTCCTTTCTCCCAGCATATTTTGCTGAAAGATATTAATAGCTTGTCTCCTCCTGCCAACCCATGTTTTTCCTTTTATTTTTGCCAGTTTCATCTGTTACAGAGCTTTTGAGCGCAATCACTCAAAGGTCTGTGTAGAGTGGAAATGATTCCCTACAGCACTCTTATTTTAAATATTTGTTCCCCATTTCTGTGCTTTGTTGTTTTATTTTGCTTTTGATCAACGTAATGTATTGATTCATAGTACTGGGACTCCTTTCCTGAGGAGGCTATTGTGGATATGTCAACACATAGATAACTCTGTTAGCTGGAGCTGAAACGATTCCAAACTAGCTTAAAAACCTGAAACAGAGTATCTGCATTAGCATCATGTTCTGTCTGGAGTGATTGGTGTCACTAAAGAATGACTCTCTTGTGCAGTTTCCAGAGGTGCTGAGAAATTTTTTCAAGCTTTAGCTGTCCTGTCATAATGTCACTCTAATGCTTCTCCATTTAGGTTTTCAAATAGGCTGTAAACCATGAAACTTTTATTGGAGAAGTGGTTGGTGGTCACAGTTCCTGTATTCGATAACCCTGTCTTCACATACCCTTTTTTTTTTCTTTCTTCCTAAGTAATTTCTGGCATCTGAGAGCCCTTTTCAGTTTGGATGTCTGACCCTTTCAGCCTGCTGGGTTCATGTCCACTCACAGAGTACTTACCTTGTAGCAGCTGCTGCCTAGATCCTCACTGCAGTTTGTGCAGGACAGGAGACATGATTAATGGGCACTTGGTGAGTAACAGACACTGGGGTAAAAAAAGAATGAAACAAGCTCATAAAAAACAGGAAAGGCCAAGGGCACACCTGTCCTGTTAGCAGTTGTCAAATAAAAACTCTTTGATTAGGCCATGTATCATGGTTTCCTTGAATCCGTAACTATTGAGTGACATAACACTGGAGCCAATGGCTCTCCTTTAGAATTAGAAAGATAAATCAGTTTTTCTCCTAAAATGTATCTAACAAACATATTTTAAAATACATATTGTCAATCAGGTCAGAAAAGAACCTTGTAAAGGTCTGTTGCTAATTACACAGTGGTCAGTATTTTACTATTTATTGTTTAAAAAACAACTTTTCCATTAATAGGACGTGTCACGGTACTAGTAAATCACTCATTTGGTCTGTAGAATTGCCTTTGCAAAGATAAAACAAAACTATGTTTCATTATCTCTTGGCTTGAACACTGGTTCATTAGTGCTTCACTACTTCCAATAAAAAGAACATTGAAAAACATTAGCTCTGAAATTAAAACATATGAAGCCAGCAAAATGCTGCAGAGGAAACAATGTACAGTAGGTCATATGGCTGGTCCGTGAGCATCTCAGAGAGGAATAGCATTCAGAAAAAATCACTCCTCTTGAAGACATGTACATTTACTCCTCTCAACCACAGCCTTTTCTTATTTGTAAGAAATATGGACACATCAGTTTGTCTGATTAAAATGGAATAGTCAGCTGTTCAAATCATTACTTTGTTAAATGTACATTTAAAAGTGTGCTTTACTGGATGGATATGATGATTGGATGGCCTCTGAAATTTATTGTATTTGAGCTCATATTCCTATAACTCAGTAGAATGTATAGCTAATAGGCTTGTAAAAAGTCACATTACAATAGTATTACTTAGATGACATGATTGCATTTCAACAAGATCCAGCTCATTTGGTGGACAGATAATTTACTTTAAACTCTGGATATATGCTAACCGTTGCCCAGGAAACTTTACTTTTGTCCTGCAGCATGAGTGAAGCACAGGTCCTGTTGAAACGAGCTAGCCCTGCTATGGAATTTGATGAAGCACATTTCTTACAACTGTAGCCATCAAGTGGACTGACCCTGAGTGTAACCTTTCCAACCCAGCATCCATAACAGCTGGCAACAATGACAGTGTCTGCTCCATGAAGAGGCCAAAAACTTATTTTGCTGTTGTCAAGGGTGAGTTAGCTCAATTTTGCCATCCAGGAAGGCCTCAACAGAAAGCATATTACATGGAAGATAAGAGTTTCTTTTAAGCAGATTGCTTGAGCTAGTTAAGGATTTTGATTGGTATGACTTGTCAGCTTTTACTCCATAAAAAACAAGCATCTTATAAAACAAACTTTTATCCACTAAGTTAGAGAGTGATTGGGAGATGAAGAGAACAATATTGTTTTCTAAACTCACGCTGAAATAGATCAGCAAAGCTGGAAAACTACACGCTCACTGAGAACATAATAGATGATTTGGCACAAAATGTTAGAGACTGTTGCCATGTGAGAAGTTCAAGGTTGGATTATCTGTCCAGTCTTCCCCAGGAATGCAGTTTCAATAAGCATCTGGGAGAGCAGAGAGAAGAGCAAAGAGAAGCTGGCTGGGTTGCTGCATAGCATTACACATGTTCTGGTCTGCTTGTGCATTAGCATCAGCTCTCAAAGAGGGTGTTTGTTTGATCTGCCAGCTGGAAGTAAAGCGCAGCGGTTGCCAGCAAGAGTTCATCAGGAAGTTAAAAAGTGGGAGAAGTGAGGAGAGGCTTAAACAAAAACAAAAGCAAAAAAATATTTAAATGAGGGAACTTGATAGCTTTATATTTGTCCTTCAGTATGTACACATATGCAGTACCTTCTGTCTGCAATGAGAACTAATACAACAACCCACCAAAGCCCAGCTATTGCCCAGAACACTTCTAATACAGGACCCAAAATACCATTCATGAAGTTACGGTAGAATTTCTTATGTGGGCAGAATGAAGCTATTTACATTGGAATTCAGCCAAACCACTTAGAATTATAATCCCGGCTCCTCTGTAATAGACACCAGCCAGAGTTTTAGTATTATTTTTCATGTGAAAAACAGCTTCTACAATGAAGTGTACCCAAATATCTGAGTAAGGAAACAGTACTCAATTCAGGCTGACATGGACAAGGACCACTAGCCTGGTGCAAACACTGTTTTCTCTATCCCTTGTGTTTTCCTGGATGAGATTCCATGAACCGGTCAGGTCCAATCTTTCTAAAACAGTTTGAACAGGTGAAACATAGGATAACATAGTTAATTTACCAAGGACAGCTCAAGGATATCCTCTATATGCATCTGCGTGGATGATACATGCCTTAGAAAGTCATGTCATAGTCTTGTGAAAAATAAAAGAAACTAACCTTCTGTGTGATATTTGGATGATATTATCTCTTGCTTTTGGAAGATATTTCAAAAATAGTGCCTGGGAACTTTAGCTTGCGTGTTTTGGCTTGGAATCAATGAACTCAGTGGAGACATACTGAATTATGAACTGAGGTTGTGGGCTGAAACTGTGGTTCTACTGCAGTAACTAGCAAATAGTCTACTTATTTTAATGAGGCAAGAATTTCATCACTGGATGTCACAATAAATCTAATAATAGATACTACATTTTTCCCATGTGAAAATACAAATTACTACATTGGTAATCATCCTGTGCTTGTATCTAAAGACTTACAGTATCATCCAAAAAACATATGACTAATCATGCTATTATATTGCTTAAATGGAATATATGACCTATAAAAGCAAAGGAGAGAGAGAAAACTTTTCATTTTTAGGACTATATTTTTCTTTGGTGTACTCTGTTATCGAATTATATTTCATTACTACTACTATTGCTATTATTATAACTAATCATGTGATGATTATTTTATTGAATGTTCTCATCATAATTTCTTAATTTCAATGATATTTTGACTACCCTGAATACATTCATTATAATCTTATTCTTAAAATAACTATTAAATATAGAAATTAATCATAGAAGTTCTTTCTGAGAAAAAAAAGGTGCCTTGTTTTTCAGCAAGTTATATTGACTGTCACAGGTTAGAAGTTAAATTAAAATTTAAATTAGCACATGCAATCTTAATTCTATTATTAAGCAATGGCTGGAATATACCTTATGTCGCAAAATAACTATATACATTTACATATTTGTCTGATGGAAATACTAAAAACATCTCTTGAACTAAATGCACAAAATCAATCACATTGCACTGAAAAGGGACTGAGTATGAAACATATTTCACTATAATGTTTTTTCAAAACATTCGTCCATACATCATCTGAAATCCAGGTCAGAACTTCAGCAGTGGATGAGAATGACCCTGTGGGCTCCAGATGCGGTCTTGCAGTTCCAAATCACGCAAGGTAGTTCTTGGTATTTGAATTCTCATTTCTGCAGCTTATGGTAGAAACTCATGAAAAATTTATTTCTTCACAATAAAAAAAAGGAGAAAGATTAAATCTCTCAATAAAGCTTGATTTCAATGTATTAATGAAAGGAAACAGATAATGGAAATAGACCTCATCACAGACAAAAGAGTGTAGAGTTTATTTTAGATTTTTTTTTATAATACTACAGAAGCTATATATTATTTTGAACACACAGTAAGCTAAAATTTTAATCAAGACTTAAATGGATTTATACATTTGTGTATTTTATCATAGAACATTAAGCAGCATTTTATAAAATCATCTTTATAGAATTAAACAATGACCTCAGAGACACTTCACTGAGACATTTCTTTGAGCAAAAAAATATAATAAAATATTAAAAATTAATGGCAACTGTGCAGAAGAAAAATATTACCCTTTTTACCTAATAATACATTTTATTGAAATACAGAAATAAAAAGAATAGAGAAACTAAAAATGAAATGGACACCTATAGGAAAACTGATGATTATTCACATCTGGAATGAAGAATTTCAGGAGTTTTTGCCAGCACCACAGCAGGTATGACAGGTGAGAACACGTGCCAAACAGTGTCGACTGATACGTCCTATATACCTGTTTTAATGAGAGTAATTAAAAAAGTACTAAGAGAAGAAAAGCAGAAAATGCAGCAAACTCACAACTGTGCCACTCAAAGTCAAATGAAATACCACACCTAGAAACATTAGAATAAGGATATAATAGCAATATCTAAATATTTTTCAAACTAAGATTAAGTAACAAAAGTTATGAAGAAAATTATGGAGAATATAAGAGAAAATATGCGGGACAAAACAATACTTCAGATAACTTCTACTGATTTGCCTAATGAAAACTGCTGTTGACATACTCCTACATTTCCCTTTCCCGTCTTTTTCTGACTCAGAAAACAATCACATTTCAAACCAATAGTCCTTCAGAGCCATGACATGCTAATCACTAAAAAAAATACATTATTTCTCAACTCTCTTTAAGCAAAAATATGGTATAAACTGTGATGAATACATGTATGCATTCTAACTTATGAGGTCTGGCATCAGATTACAAGCAATAAACTGAATGAACCAACAGACTGCTCAAAAATGCGTTATCCTAGAATAGAAAAACATATATTTCCTGTTGATCTGTAGGTAATGTTTCTCTAAGTTAAGCTCATGATTTCTTTCAGCTAAGTAAGGTTTGAGATAAAATAAATGAGGCCTCCAGGAAAAGAAAAATACAATTTAGTGATGTTGTCAAAGGCAAAAAAATCTGAAATATTGTGGAAAATAATAGTGAGGGTTTCAGGATCACTGTTTGCATAAATCACATACCACAGGCCTCAGTTCAACCGTTCACAATCATAACATTAGTGTTTAAAAACTCTTGAAGTGATGGAGAGTATATTTTACTGATTATAACTATTTTAATGATAATTTTTCATGACAGAGTTAATTCACATATTGCTGAAATGTTTTAAATTTTTCAATAAATTTTTATTTATTGAAAAAGATTATTTTTTGGCTATTCACAAAGTATTTTTGAGTTCTAGTTGAATTAATTGGTAAATCAGTTAGAGCCAGCACCACTTGGAGAATATATCCAGATAGTGTTTATTATCTCATTTATTTCAAGCAGGCAAGATTCTGGCACTAGAAGATTAAGATTCACCAGCAACTCTGGCTAAAATATGCGGACTCACATCCCTTTTGCCACAACAGGAAAACTGTTTTCCTTGCTGTGGGAGCTATTCCAATCTGTATAAAATATTCAAATTTTACTTAAGCCAGAGAGTAAATAACTCACTGGAATTCTTAGGACACTCATTGGAGAAGGGTAACATAATTGTAAATGTCCTCTTACTGCTACAAGCAGGAGAGTCAGGCTGTGGGATCATTCTTCTGAAGTGAATATTTAAATTACCAGATCATTGGCCACTTTTTGATGGGGCACCTTCTTTTCATTCTATTGGAGCTTTTGCACTGGAAATATTTTTTCCAGTTGTTGACTTATGCTTAGGTTTTTGCATTAGGAAGTGAAACATGGAGGGCATCAGTTGAATATTTGATTGCTCACACAAAATGAAGAGCATCAAATGGAAGTACTCAGACCAATACTTATATTGTCCTTGATTATCCTCTCTCTTAATACTGACGTATTTTCTAGGAGCTGGATGTTGTGTATGCATATATCTCTGTCAGGAGGAGGAAATGAGCATTAAACTTACCCTAAATGAAGATTTTACCTAGAAAGATTCCTCATAGCAAAGCTGCTGTCTTGTTTTGTGGATATTTCTCGGTATGATTCCTTTAGGGTTTTTGTGCCTTTCTTCACGTCTTCTGAAATTAAATGCTCCAGCTGGTGCTCAAAGCCTTTTTTTTCTAATTCTTACAGCATTGGTCTTCTAGTAAAGCCTTGATACAGGCCTTCATCCTCAGCTCATTACATAGAGAAAGAGGCATACAAGAAGTCATAAAAAGATAAGATGTTTTCATATATAGTCACAGATTTATGAGTATGATATAGAATGCATAAAGGCAAATGCATTCGTTTATGTATCCACTACCATCGATTTGTACCACAGAAGTAACAGTGTCATTACCATCAATTGTAATAGACATGCTACAATGATGAAAGATACGTATGTCTCAGCAAGATTAATGCACATGATAGAGAAGGCAAAAGGTAAATACTGCATTCCTTCTAATTGGAATTTTTTCAGCAATTTTCATTAAAATTCAATTTTAAATTTTCATACTAATTTCTACTGTTTTAACTTATGCAAAAATGGGCCTTCTGCTCTTTTTTTTTTTTTTAACATGGTAAAAAAACACATTAAGAAAACCTTGTAGTCTGCCACTGCTTCCTCTGTCTCCTTTATGTCTCCTGTTGGTTACAGCCTAAAGTTCTGGAAGGGAAAACAGATAGCATCTGCTCAGGGGTGTGAGATTACATGTAATCATAATCTTTTAAAAGAGAATGTACTTTACTTGCCAAACTTCTTTCCATCCAACTAGTTTTTTGTGTGTGGTTTTTCATGGATTTTTTAAAAGTCACAAGCTGTGCCACAACACAAAAAATAATTCAGTTCATGAATAAGTCTACATGCAAGTGTTACAATAATAAGAAGAAAAATTGTAAGGGGATATCTACAAACAGATGCCCTTTTTATTTTGGGAAGCATTAAGATGCTGAGAGCTGAAGCAATTCCAGATTTCGTTGCTGCTGGAAGTCCCTTTTTAAAGCCTGGAAGAAAAACTACTAAGAAATCAAATCCAGTTTTCAACAAAACCCAGAGATTCCAACTGTTCTGGCTTTATGCCAGGTTTGTATGTGAATGACTCCTCATGAAATCTCATTATGTGGTGGGTTCTCTAAGAGGAATTTGTCAGCTGTAAGTCACCTCGATTCCACAGAAGCAACTATTTTGACACTAAATGGTGGGGCATCATTAGGTAGGCAAAAAGAAATGAATTATTGATTTCATGCAAATTATTTTACTTCCCTCAAAACTAAAATGTCACTTGTTTCTCAGGCCTTCAAATTATTATTATATAAACATACAACTACAGCATAATATTATTTCTTACCCAAAAGGAGCACAGTGTGGGATTTCTTCCCATGGTACAAGCTAGTAAGCTCTGTAGAAGAACCTAAACACCATAGCTTTTGTATGTAAAATTGGTAACGCTGAGCATGTGAACTTTTCTGTGTGGATAATTACTAGGTGGAAATACCCAGCCTTTTGATCAGGTTAATTTATATAAAAAATGAACCACATCCTGTTGACACTAGTCTTTATTTGTATTCAATCAAAGATGTGAGGCAGAAACCTTCAGAGATCAACCATCCTATCCATTAAAAAAAATAATCTAAAGAAATTGGGATCACACTCAAGAAATACTCTATTTTCATTCAGGTTGATAAAGAGTTCTCTCCAGTAACTGCAAAAACAGTCTTATCCTAAATATCTAATTCTTAGACAGATGAGATTGAATGAGATGATTCCCATTAAAAACTGCTAATTAGCAAATTCTAGATAACAGAATAAAACCCAGAATATTGCCTTATTTAATCTTTACACTTTCGTCAAGAGGATATTCACAAGATCTTCAATTAATATAGCTCATACACCCGCCTCACATATAGACATTTCTACCTGGACATTTAACCTATGAACTAAATCCTATTCATAATGTTAAGAAAATAATTTCTCACTTTTACATGTGTAGATTTTTAAGGAATGCTCTCTAACAAACCTAAGATTTCTCCAATCTTCTTTCGGAGAACTGAGTTTAGAATACTTACTAAAGGATTAGGATACAGCAAATTTGGTCTCCTTCAAGATACGACCTCTGCAACGGACTGAGAAGTGCCTGGTCACCGTGGTGATGTATCACCGTGTACGTGATCTTGCCTACTCTGAAAGACTGCAGCATCTGAGCTGAAGCAGCCTCCCAGGGCTGGCCAAGGACAGGACTCACTCCTGGGTTGAGAGTCAGCTGAGCAGGGGGTGATTTGGGGTCTGACAGGAAGGTTCAGCAGAGGGTCATCCATTTCACCCACTTTTTCCTTCTCTTACCTTCCACTGGAAAACATGGCAAAGCATGAAGGCTACATACAAAAAAGCCTCACAAGTGTGTGGAACATTGAAAATTAGAGGGAGTTTGATCCAGATGTACAAAATCTCTTCTTGCACACCCTCATAGGAAGCAAAAGTCATAACGCTTGTGGTTTCCAGAAGGCAAAGGATATATGACCACTCAGTCCCAATGAAATCATACATGGTATGAGTTTACATGAGAGGACTGTTACATCTCTGTCAAATGATGAATAGTCCCCCCAGCATCTTCCAGTGCATCAGACTGCTGCGCTGTGCTGCTTCCATGGCAACCAGCCGTGCCCAGGATGGGGCCACGGCGCTGCACAGGCGATGGATGCTCGGCAAGCTGGAGACACTGCGCCACAAGCTGACCTTCTCATTGCCAGCCATATAACTCTGGCAAACTGAAAGAGCATAAATACTGCTGTAACAGCCATGGGGCTCTTTAGCTGCTTGTAAATCGCTGAAGGGATGGGAGGGAGGAGGGGAAACCAGAGCGACTATTGAGGAGTATTTGCTGCTGCTGTGAACATGAGAAGGAGTTCTGGATCTGTATTTTGGAAAACTGTGACCTTTCCCAGAGGGTTACTTAAATATTTGAAGCTACAGTGATCTCAAATATGCATTGATGTATATTCTTATCAGAAATTACTGTAGAAGTCAGTAAATTGCATGTTTACAGTTAATTTCTTTTTCCTATTGAAAACATATAAGCATATCAGTTTCACCTTGAAGAACACTCACAGTGGGAAAAAATAGCATAGTTTATTTAGAAAATGCTTTTTGCAAGAATATTTCTGTATATTTTCAACTTTATGGGAGGATATGACCTTAAAAAAGACAAACTGTCAGAAAAAGAAAGGAAGTAGATATTTCAGACATCTTCTCTTTTGATTCTTGGAGACTCTTTCCCTTCTCCCATTTTCCATATTTTACACAGAATTTGCTATTCAAAAAAATTTGGTTGCTTTTATGCCGTAAATGTACTTAAAAGTACTAGTTATCCTTAATAAGCCCTGAAGTTTATTAAATATCTGTACAACATGTACTTCGTTCTTATTTATTTGAGTAAAATTATGGTTTCAAGAGATGGCAGCTCCTGTGCAAGGCCAACTTATAACATTCTTTATCAGTACTCTTACTGTTCCTAAAGTTTAACTCAGAGGTTTTAGTAATCCTATCTACAGCATCCTCCCCTCCCCAAACATTTATCACGTCACAGCTGAAGGGGCAGCAAAGTGTTGGTAGAAAGCAGACAAATACTGATCAGAGCTGAGTCAAAGAAAACAAGAACAACTTAATTTTTTTCATATCATGATATTATAGTCACAGAGACTAAGAAATACAGAACATCCTGGGAAAATATAAAATTATTATGATACGTAGACTTAATTAAAGTAGGTATTTTAAAGTTCAAAGAAATTATAAACTTTCCTTATTTCTCAGCTAAGCCCAGTACCCCATTAAATGTGCCTGTAAATATTGAATAAATTAAATGCAAAATGGTGATTTTTTTTTTTTATTTTAAATCTGCGTAAAACATATTTGCTGTTGATTGACCAGCCATAACAGGCTTATTCAGCAGAATAATCCAGATTTCATTTCAGCCAAGCACTTCAGCCTCAAACGAACTTTGAGGATGTGCATTAGTCACGCCAAGACAGGTGTACATGTTCAATGGCTGAAATGAACTGAGCCAGTTGGCAGACATTGGGTTTTACTAAAACAGATTCTTGCTTTGCTGCTGCTGGATCAGAATGTGAATATCTGTTAAATAACACATGAGAATTAAAATTTATTTAAAACAATACCAAAATGTACTCAACACTTTGGTACTGTCACTAACGTAGCACTCCTTTGCTCCCCCTGAGATTGACCTATCCCATCTTTTCCAACCAAAATTCTCGAAAAACACTTTGGAGCACTAGAACTGTATGAGTAACTGCCCACAGCTGTCAGTGAGAGGAAAAAAGCTGAAGAGTGAGAAAATATAAAAGTGAGAAAGAACCAATTTCAATCGATATTTTCATGTCAGAAACTGCACCAGAGTAAAGAAGGCAAGGAACAAATAGTCATAAAGAGCAATATACTAACAGGGATGGATATATTTGGAAGTACCTGGGGCTACACATACAGGCGTCTGTGTATCTTTGCTCTCTTGAGGTCTGTGTGAAAAAGCCACAGACAGGTGCTGGCTCTGAGATATTTTGGGAAAAGTGTAAGAAATCTACATCACATCCAATAAAATGCACATAGTTCTGGTTTTATGGTAATTGTCTAGCTCTTTCATATCAGGAAAGCTGTAAACCAGTGTAGGGCTTAGGAAATAGGGAAAAATTGGGAAAAGAAAGAGAAAGAAAAACTTGGAGATTTATAGTTTTGCATTTTATTTTTCATTCACACTGGTAAGAACTACAAAGCATATTTCTACAGTCAGGTACATACTCAGTAAACAACATTTACATCGTGTTTCTGAATAAAATATAGAATATATTGTGAATATAGCTAATTCTTTGTAATCCATTACCAGCAAGAATTCCATGATCATCCTTAGTCTTCAATGAATAGGACACTCACTATGTAGGTTTTTTCTATAATTCTTACTCTCTCAAAGAGTGTCCGGGCGTAGTTTGGTGTCCAACAGGTAGTTTGGAGGCATTTTGATGTTTTCATTGAAGTACATTTAATTAGATGGCAATAAGTCATGCACTTATGTTTCAAGGCTAGGGAATGGTCTTTGTTATACTGATTCACAACATCTCTCTCTCTCTCTCTCTCTCTGTGTGTGTGTGTCTCTCTCCTCCCCTCTCTCTCTCTGACTTTGACAAGAACTTCCATTTGACAGTTTTGTCAAATTTGATATGTTCCTTTGGAAATCTTCAGTTCTGATAAGTTTTCCCTTTGCAGATGGAAATGTTTTATCTTAGAAAATTCCTAATTTCAGTCCTGAAGTACATCTTCTTCAAGGACAACATTCAGTTTTGATTTACTCTCTGACATAAACACATATTGACCTCTCCATACTTCACTGATGTTTTGCGTGGCTTTTTTTTCTGTTAAAAATATCTGAAAAACTTTCTAGAAATAAAGAGATTTCATAACATTACAGGTCAATACATTTTTTTATTCAGATTTTCTAAAATATTTATTTGCCTAATACAATTTCAAAATAAATTAGTGAAACAATAAACATGCTATAGAGTCTATATTATCATTATTCCACATATCTTCCAACAACTACTCTGGAATGAGCTCAGTTCTATAGGCTATTAAGCAACCGTGAGAAAATGAAGAAGATCCTCAGTTTCTCTTTCAGTCAGAGAAAGTTTGTCAAAATAGTGTAGTGCATTGCAGAATTAATTACCACCATGAATATGGTAATTATACTGTGGTCTGACAAGTTTTACCTGTACTTTAACAGTGGGTTGCATTAGTGATCCACATAATATTTACTCTTCTTACAAAAGGAATTTGGAAACCTTGACGAATTTCAAAGGATTTCTCCCTCCTGAGCTGAATTGCTCTGCAGGAGACATAAGTATGTACTGACCTAACTGCTGACAGTAATAATAGCACCCGTAAAACGTCACTGAGCACGTAGCACATTATGAGCAAATCTAAATTGCCATGTAAGGCAATTTAAATGTACAGAAGGTTCCTTCCAAAAACACAGAGAAATGTAAGCCCCACAAGGTATTGAAAATTCAACTTATTCAGCTGCAAATTTGCAAGCAATTCATAAACTTCAACGTTTTTTGGAAAGCTCTTTCTCGAGTGCATAAAAAATGTTCTCAATGTCAGTAATAAATGACAGGCAAGGAATTTTGGCAGCAAATGTTTCAACTGTCCTCATGAAATGGATGAATATTTGACTCCTTACATTAATTCATGTTACAACACGTACACAGGAGAATGATAATAGGGTTCTTCCCTCCTGCTTGTCATGTATAAAATATTATACCACTTCATAACATTAAAAGGGTGAGTAAGGCCAGACATAGCTTAAAAAGAAAAGGGAAACCTAAAGTTTGAAAAGGTAACATCTTCAGTGTGAAATGTATTCATGAACACTGTCAAATATCAACCTCTTCTCAAGTGCTGGATCCTGCTAATTCCTACTGACAGCTGTTCTTATGCTTACCTTGAGACATTTGGTTTTAAATGTCAGACTGGTTGGATCTTACTTCTTCCTTAAACATTCACCAAGAAGACAAGGAACACATTTGCTAAAAAAAAAGGCAAAGGAAAAAGAAATCATGTGCAAATGTGAAACGTGTGAAATGTTCTGTAAGGAGATTTCCTTTCAGAGAAAAATTACTCAAATTATTTCTTTCTGTACCTCCTGAGACTGAAAAATAGAGAGAGTTTCGTGTAGACAGCATCTCCTATATGTGGAAGAACATTAGTCTGTTAATGAACCTGTTTATGCAGTGCTTGCACTGGTATACTAAAGTACAAGGGTGTTGGGGAGGAGGTGTGGCCATGAAAAGCGTGATCTCAACCCTTCAATTCTCTGTGGGTCTCTGAAAAATCTGCTGTCTCCCTGCAGCCTATACAGTGGTTACTTCAAAGATCAGAGATTATGAGAATTTTCGAATATCTTCCTCTTAAATTGGATGGTCTTAGAATTTTACACCTCTGTAACAGGGTGTTGTGTCTCATTTTCTGAAATTATCAGATTTCTTATACTCTGAAGTCGTATTCATAAAGGGATTTTGCAGAATTTTTCCTGCACCCTGTTGCCCTTAGAGCAAGAAAAATGCCTTGTACATTAGGAAATTAATCATTCATTTAAATGGCTTTTAAACTCTCAACAAACCTGGTCACTCCTCCTTCATCCCCCCTTTCTTTAAGTCCATTAAGTAGTGCTATAAGGGATCAGAAGTGAACATGAGGGAAGTAAGGGAGCTCAGTTCATTCGTATTGAGATTGGTTGCCTTCCTATGCAGTGTTCTCATTAGGCTTTCAAAGTTTACACCCCTTTATGGGGCATGTGGGAGTTGTTCATCAGTCGGTGCTATAGAAGAATCCAAACTAGGTGATCTGAAGCACCTGAAAGCATTAGAATAATAATTCTATCTTTGCCTGCCTTTTCTACAGAACTGATATTTTTGGCAGATATTAATCTTTTTGTATGCATCTTTGCAGAACTTTATGGAATAAAATATTTTATTAGGGGCAATAGGGTCACAA